>NC_068433.1:42200490-42267990 GCF_023373465.1 Oncorhynchus keta
CTTCAGCCTTGTTTACGGTCAGCCTCCCTTCACTCCCACAGAGAGTACTAACACAATAACAGCCTAACCGTACAGAGAAGAACACTCTCTTAGTCAGAACATCCGTTCCCATTAGTTAGTTCAGATGAAACATCAATGAAATGCCATTTCACAGAACTCCTCTTTGAATCGACGGTGACCCCCGCATGTTCAGGTAGCTTCACAGTGAGAGAACCAATGCCAGTTGTAGACAATGCCAGCTGGAAGCAGGGTTGTAACCTTGTGTGTTTCTAATAGTGTTTGTTCCAGGCTTTGAGGCGAGCGGAGTGTGAGGAGATGTGAGAAGAAGAAGAGGAACACAGGGAGCTTGGACGGGGTCAGGGACAAACAGTAATGAAGACCCATCTTTGTGTTTTCTCTTGGAGCTACAGAGCTATGGAAACTGCTGCCGTACACAGATGCAGAACCATTCCTTTGTCTTGCCTCCCGTGACCTGTTCTGATGTTCTCAGACCTGTGGTTGGAGGCTGAATAGCAGCAGATCACTGTGTTTTCTTCCTATTAGCTATAAAAGCATCAATAGCCCCTCCATCCCTCCTTCCCATCTTAGATTACTGCATGCCCACACATTACTACTGTATTTGAAACTTTATTGATATCTATCTATCTATCTATCTATCTATCTATCTATCTATCTATCTATCTATCTATCTATCTATCTATCTATCTATCTATCTATCTATCTATCTATCTAGGTAGAACACTACCTCTCTCTCTCTCTCTTCTGGTTGTTTCTCCATTTCTCCTCTCTTCCCTTCTCTTCTCTGTGTGTGTGTGTGTGTGTGTGTGTGTGTGTGTGTGTGTGTGTGTGTGTGTGTGTGTGTGTGTGTGTGTGTGTGTGTGTGTGTGTGTGTGTGTGTGTGTGTGTGTGTGTGTGTGTGTGTGTGTGTGTGTGTGTGTTTGTGTCTGTGTTGTCAGCATAGTTAATCTGTTCCAGTGTCACTGCTGTTAATCCCTACTGTAGGATGACACTGTGTCTCTCTTTTAACCTCTCTGCAGTGACAGGGACGGGGGGGAGGGGGGGAGGTAGAGAGAAGAGCTCTAGCAGGAGAGAGAAAGGGATGGAAGAGGGGGGAGAGAGAGATATTGAGGGATAATGGGAAGGCAAGACAGTCAGAGTGAAAGGGAGAGGTTCGTTAAGAGAGGAAGGGGAGTTACCCCACATGTTTCCTGATGTTTAAATTAAGACCACATACTGTACCTCTCCTCTATGTCACTACAACAACAGAGCTGTCTCCATCTGAGGATTTATGAATGTAGGCAGAGAGAGAGGGTGTGGGGGGTTACGTAAATGGCCCATTGTGTGTGCGTGTCTCATTGTGTGTGTGTGTATCTGGACTATATTTGTGTGTGTGTGTGCGTGTGTCTACCATGTCTGCCAGTGTGTGTGTGTGCGTGTGTGCGTGTGTAAGTGTGTGTTGGAATGTGCGTTTGTGCATGTGTGTGCGTGTAAGCGTTGCGGTGGCGAGGGTTAACTGAGCTGCTCTGTCAGTGCAGTTTGATTAGGTGATCTCAGCTTCATATTCCCCACAGGAGAATAAAGAGCAGCTATTTCCTCTGCAAACACAGAGCAGGACAAAGGAGCCATTGACGGGAGTGGGGGGCCTCTGTAGGCCCTCTCCGAACCCCCCAGCCCCAGGCTCTGTTAGTGGGGCCTGACGCGACCTGTGTGAAATTGTATGTTTGTGAATGCGTGCGTGTGTGCACTTGCATGCGAGGTTAGGAATAGGACTGTGTGTGTGTGTGTGTGTGTGTGTATGTGTACGTGTGTACGTATGTGCGTGCGTGAGAGTGTGTAGGACTGACTGGGCCCAGGCAAAGACAACATTACTCACGGTGCCCCCATCCCTGGTCCTGGCTAGTACTGCTGACTGAGACCGAGGTAAGGCAGAGAGGAGAAACACTCCCCCCCAGACTATTTACTGTATAAGGGACACACTAGACTAGAGGTGGGGCCCAAGACTAGAGTTTGAAGTGTGGTGTACTGAGATCAGTTTTACATACAGTACAGGCGCACACACACCCCTTCCCCACACACACCTAAAACATAAATCCGTATGAAACAAATTCCATACTGTATGTGTGTGTTAGGGTGCTAAGGGGTAGGTATATAGAGATTAGGACGATAGTATTACTGTAACAATAATGGGCTGTCTTATTGTTATTGACTGTGTAATTGCCAATATTTTCCTTTTTTTAATGAGGGCTTCACATAAAAACTCACCAATCACCAATGACCCGCTGTGACTGTGAGTAGACAGAAACGGCTGAAATGCACTTAACCAAAGCATTCCAACGTGTCCAGCATTCCAGTGAATGTGAGTTAATATGGCCATAACTACATTACAGGGACAGCAGTCAGACATATTCAGTGGCCGGGGTTTGGCTGGACTCCCAGAGACTGCGAGGGAGCGAGGGAGCGAGCGAGGGAGAGGAATGTATGTAGAGATAGAGAGGAGAGAAGGGGACAGAGAAATACAGTGCATTCGGAAAGTATTCAGACACCTTTACTTTTTCCACATTTTGTTATGTTACAGCCTTATTCTATTGTTTTTCCCCCCTCATCAATCTACACACAATACCCCATAATGACAAGGGCAAAAACCGGTTTTTAGACATTTTTGCTAATAAAAAAAAGAACTGAAATATCACATTTACAAAGTATTCAGACTCTTTACTCAGTGCTTTGTTGAAGCATCTTTGGCAGCGATTACAGCCTTGAGTCTTCTTGGGTATGACGCTACAATCTTGGCACACCTGTATTTGGGGAGTTTCTCCCATTCTTCTCTGCAGATCCTCTCAAGCTCTGTCAGCTTAGAATGGGAGCGTTGCTGCACAGCTATTTTCAGGTCTCTCCAGAGATTTTTGATCAGGTTCAAGTCCGGGCTCTGTCTGGGCCACTCAAGGACATTCAGAGACTTGTCCCGAAGCCACTCCTGTGTTGTATTGGCTGTGTGCTTAAACTCGTTGTCTTGTTGGAAGGTGAACCTTCACCCCAGTCTGAGGTCCTGAGCACTCTGGAGCAGGTTTTCATCAAGAACCTCTCTGTACTTTTCTCTGTTCATCTTTGCCTCGATCCGGACTAGTCTCCCAATCCCTGCCGCTGAAATCCATCCCCACAGCATGATGCTACTAACACCATGCTTCACCGTAGGGATGGTGCCAGGTTTCCTCCAGGAGTGACTCTTGACATTCAGGCCAAAGAGTTCAATCTTGGTTTCATCAGACCAGAGAATCTTGTTTCTCATGGTCTGAGAGTCTTTATAGGTTCCAGTTGGCAAACTCCAAGCGGGCTGTCATGTGCCTTTTACTGAGTAGTGGCTTCCGTCTGGCCCCTCTACCATAAAGGTCTGATTCGTGGAGTGCTGTTGTCTTTCTGGAAGGATCTCCCATCTCCACAGAGGAACTCTAGAGCTCTGTCAGAGTGACCATCGGGTTCTTGGTCACCTCCCTCACCAAGGCCTTTCTCACCCGATTGGTCAGTTTGGCTGCTGGGAGGCCCGCTCTAGGAAGAGTCTTCGTGGTTCCAATCTTCTTCCATTTAAGAATGATGGAGGCCACTGTGTTCTTGGGGCCTTCAATCATGCAGACATTTATTTGTACCCTTCCTCAGAACTGTGCCTTGACACAATCCTGTCTCGTAGCTCTGCAGACAATTCCTTCGACCTCATGGCTTGGTTTTTGCTCTGACATGCGCTGTCAACTGTGGAACCTTATATAGACAGGTGTGTGCCTTTCCAAATCATGTCCAATCAATTGAATTTACCACAGGTGGACTACAAACAAGTTGTAGAAACATCTCAAGGATGATCATCGGAAACAGTCTCATAGCAAAGGGTCTGAATAACTATGTAAATAAGGTTTCTCTGTTTTTTGTTTTTTATACGTGTTTTCGCTTTGTCATTAATGCGCATTGTGTGTAGATTGCTGAGGATAATTAAAAAAAAATCAATTTTAGAATAAGGCTGTAACTTAACAAAATGTGGGAAAAGTCAATGGGTCTGAATACTTCCAGAAGGCACTGTATATAAACAGAATAGGGGCAGCTCTTGCCAGACAGAGACAACATGAGAGAGGATATTTTGTTTTTAATTTTAGTTGTACATTTTAGTCATTTTGCAGATGCTCTTCTCCAGAGCGACTTACATGAGCAATTAGAGTTAAGTGCCTTGCTCAAGGGCACAGAAAGATTGTTCACCTAGTTGGCTCGGGGATTCGAACCAGCTTGTTTTTGGTTACTGGCCCAATGCTAGAAAACCTTAAACAAGGAATCCCAATTCAGACCAGGGTCTCTTCTTAAATGATGCCCTGTGTTATAACAATCAACAAACCAAACATTTTAAACAGATACAATTGCATACAGAGCAGATATTATATACAGAGGAAAATTATTTGATTTTACAAGTACATTTCACAATGAATAGGTCCCATATTAAAGTCTTAAAGTGACCAAATGAAATCAGGAAACCGAGCTCTAATATTTGCTGAAGATGCCAAAACACAGGACAGACAGCTGATGATCCTCGCAGTGGCAGACCACGTGTAACAACACCTGCACAGGATTGGTTCATCCGAACATCATACCTGCGGGACAGGTACAGGATGGCAACAACAACTGCCCGAGTTACAGCAGGAACGCACAATCCCTCCATCAGTGCTCAGACTGTACGCAATAGGCTGAGAGAGGCTGGACTGAGGGCTTGTAGGCCAGTTGTGCGGCAGGTCCTCACCAGACATCACCGGCAACAATGTCACCTATTTACACAATCCCACCGTCGCTGGACCAGACAGGACTGGCAAAAAGTGCTCTTCACTGATGAGCCGCGGTTTTGTCTCACCAGGGGTGATGGTCGGATTCATGTTTATTTTTCGAAGGAATGATCGTTACACCGAGGCCTGTACTCTGGAGAGGGATTGATTTGGAGGTGGAGGGTCCGTCATGGTCTGGGGCGGTGTGTCACAGCATCATCGGACTGAGCTTATTGTCATTGCAGGCGATTTCAACGCTGTGCGTTACAGGGAACACATCCTCCTCCCTCATGTGGTACCCTTCCAGCATGACAATGCCACCAGCCATACTGCTCGTTCTGTGTGTGATTTCCTGCAAGACAGGAATGTCAGTGTTCTGCCATGGCCATCGAAGAGCCCGGATCTCAATCCCATTGAGCACGTCTGGGACCTGTTGGATCGGAGGGTGAGGGCTAGGGCCATTCCCCCTAGAAACGTCCAGGAACTCACAGATGCATTGGTGGAAGAGTGGGGTAACATCTCACAGCAAGAATGGGTAAATCTGGTGCAGTCCATGAGGAGGAGATGCACTGCAGTACTTAATGCAGCTGGTGGCCACACCAGAAATACTGATACTTTTGATTTTGACCCCCCATTTTGTTCAGGGGCACATTATTCCATTTCTGTTAGTCACATGTCTGTGGGACTTGTTCAGTTTATGTCTCAGTTTGTTGAATCTTGTTATGTTCCAACAAATATTTACACGTTAAGTTTGATGAAAATAAATGTAATTGACAGTGAGAGGACGTTTCTAAGGAAGGTAATCAGGGAGTTGATGGAGTCCAGGGGAGTCTGAAGATGAGCAGGTGCACATAACGATGGTGACAGGTGTACGCACACGTGACAGCCAGCATGGGGAAAATTGAATACCGAGACTACCTCAATCATCTGAACTGGGACAATCATCTCAGTAATGGGTGTAATAAGTCCAACTACTAACAGATTGGATTATTTATCGAAAAAGGTATGCTTTTTTATCTTTGTGTAGCATAATATTAATCAACCAATGAATGTACATGCAAAAGCACAGATAAATACATGAAAAAAAACGAATCTGAAATTCACCCTGCAATGCCTTCCAGAGAACTGTTATTGCCTTCCAAAGAATCACCAAAGAACCCTTTCATCCAAAAACGGTTCTTAGGATGTTTAAGGTTCTAGGTAGAACCCTTTGCCTTACAAAGAACCCTTGTCTTCCAAAAAGGGTTCTTCAGATCAAAACAGTTCTGGGTAGAACCCGATCCCTTCGCAAAGAACCCTTTTGGAAGTGGAGGCCTTTTTTCTAAGAGTGCAGGGAACATGGAAAAGTAGCCTACTTTGGGTGCTTGTCTGATATTCACTAGATCTCCAGAATAGAAGGGAAGTGAGGTAGATCGGGACTTGTAGAAAAACTGTTTTGTAATCAAATAAGAGCCAACGCTGAGCTCTTCCCGGAGGTCAGGGATGGCCAATCAATAAGAAAGTCCTATAATATAATAATGTTACCTGAGGAACAAGCATAAAGGGTTTCTCTCTTTTATTCTTTCTTTGTCCTCTCTTTCTTCCCTCTCTCTCGTTGATCCTTGAACACAATGTTCTGCTGTTCATTGTATATCATTAATACCTCTTCCTCAGCCTCAAACACATGTGAAGCTCTTGCTCTCCTCTCTCTCTTCGCTCTACAGCAAGAGGTTAATAGAGGGGCCTCACACAACAGCTGGGTGCTGATAGATAGATAGAGATAGATGGATAGATAGATAGACAGATGAGACTGATCTCCCTCTGGACTCCCTGCTCTGGTCAAAAGTAGTGCACTATATATATGGAATATGGTGCCATTTCAGACTCAGCCATAGAGGGAGTTATTTGGAGAAAATTCTTGTGCATTTATTCCGGAGTAGAATCGCCAAGAGCCCAGGGATTCTGCTAATGTCTGTGTGGAAGGCACAATCTGCCAACAAAACCCTGCTTGGCGGGTCAAAAGCCTTTCAGCAGCGTTACAGGAAACCAACAAAACGCTCCAAATGACACCCTATACCGTTTACAGTTCCTATGAGCCCTGGTCAAAAGTTGTAAACTATATAGGGAATACATTCTTTGATAAAAAGGTGCTATCTAGAACCTAAAAGGGTTCTTCGGCTGTCCCCATATGAGAACCCTTTGCAGAACCCTTTTTGATTCCAGGTAGAACCCTTTTGGTTCCATGTAGAACCCTTTACACATAGGGTTCTACATGGAACCCAAAATTGTTCTAACTGGAGACAAAAAAAGTTCAAGCTGGAACCAAAAAGAGTTCTCCTATGGGGACAGCCAAAGAACCCCTTTGGAACCAAAAAAAGGTTCTAAGAGTGTAGGGTGCCATTTGGGACACAGATCAACGTAACGCTATTGGAGAAACGCCTTCCTGTTAGCTTCTAGAGGCAAGCTCTAAATTGTTACCATTACCTTTGGAGAAAATAGACAAGGACATCGAAAAATTCTGCTAAATAAATGATGAATGTGGTTATTTCCTATGCAATTGGACTGCCCCCTTTGCACGATCAAAACTGGATTGTGTTCAGATATTTTGTTTCTATTACTGGGAGCGAGAGAGAGAGAGAGAGAGAGAGAGAGAGAGAGAGAGAGAGAGAGAGAGAGAGAGAGAGAGAGAGAGAGAGAGAGAGAGAGAGAGAGAGAGAGAGAGAGAGAGAGAGAGAGAGAGAGAGAGAACAAGTGAAACAGCAGTAAGGCAGACATTAGGGGCATTTATCTTTGTGTGACAGACCATGTTGCTGTATCAGGTTCCTGTTTGTGTCTTTTCCATTGAGGTGGTGATGTGAAGACTGTGTGAGTGCGTGCGTGAGTGTTTGCTTGTGTATAGTATGTGTTTGTGTATGTAGGTTTACTGTGTGCGTGTGTATCCCTCTGTCTCCTGGCACACACTAAATAAATCTGTGTTCAGACTGTGAGGCTGGGCTGGTTCCGGTGGCTCCTTATTCAGATCTATATTAAGGCTGTGGGACTGAGGACTGGGTTTTCGGGGTGTGGTCAGGCAGGGGCCCTGTGTGGCTGTGAAATACAGAGGGCCCTAGGGACCTACCTGGAAAACAATGTGATTAACCACATGCACTCACACAGCCCACACACCTCTGTCTACCGGAGAGTTAGAGTATCAGCAACAGGAAGTCCCACACAGCCATTTCCTGTTGGGTCCAGGAACAATGGCCATTGTCGCTATGGCGACTCGGTGAGCTGATATGGTGTGACCTCACCTCCGTACACCCATGTACCATTGAAGGGCGATAGTGTGTGTGCATTCTCCATTGAAGGGCGATAATTTGCCCATCCTTTAAATAGAGCGAGCGATGAAAGATTGACTAGGATGTGGAGCTGCATAAATACGAAAAACAAAACAGAGTGAAACTAAAAAAGGTTTCAAAACAGCATTGTTGTCTAAAACTCAGAAAGGCTCATTTGTCTGACAGGTTGATGTTTATCAATTTTTTTAAGGTCTCTGTACCCAAAATGTCTCTATCATTCTGGTCAGTGTGACTGTTTCAGAGATGGGTTGTTGATAGGGCTTCGCTGAAAAATGTTTACTCTTGATACTGCACCCACTGTCATCATAAAGATAATGTGAGGGCCTGTGTGCCTGTGTGCCTGTGTGCCTGTGTGCCTGTGTGTGTGTGTGTGTGTGTGTGTGTGTGTGTGTGTGTGTGTGTGTGTGTGTGTGTGTGTGTGTGTGTGTGTGTGTGTGTGTGTGTGTGTGTGTGTGTGTGTGTGTGTGTGTGTGTGTGTTTCAGTAGCTCTCTGTCCCCATCTGGAGTCAGCAGCTGCTGGCAGGATGCTTTTGGGAATTAAACTCTTCACACAATCTGTTTCTCCACCCCTCCAGCCCTCTACCTTAATGACTCCACCTCTCCATCTCTCTACCTTAATGACTCCACCTCTCCATCTCTCTACCTTAATGACTCCACCTCTCCATCTCTCCTTACCTCATCTCTCTACCTTAATGACTCCACCTCTCCATCTCTCTACCTCAGTGACTCCACCTCTCCATCTCTCTACCTTAATGACTCCACCTCTCCATCTCTCTACCTCAATGACTCCACCTCTCCATCTCTCTACCTCAATGACTCCACCTCTCCATCTCTCTACCTTAATGACTCCACCTCTCCATCTCTCTACCTCAATGACTCCACCTCTCCATCTCTCTACCTTAATGACTCCACCTCTCCATCTCTCTACCTCAATGACTCCACCTCTCCATCTCTCTACCTCAATGACTCCACCTCTCCATCTCTCTACCTTAATGACTCCACCTCTCCATCTCTCTACCTCAATGACTCCACCTCTCCATCTCTCTACCTTAATGACTCCACCTCTCCATCTCTACCTCAATGACTCTACCTTTCCATCTCTCTACCTCAATGACTCTACCTTTCCATCTCTCTACCTCAATGACTCTACCTCTCCATCTCTCTACCTCAATGACTCTACCTTTCCATCTCTCTACCTCAATGACTCCACCTCTCCATCTCTCTACCTCAATGACTCCACCTCTCCATCTCTCTACCTCAATGACTCCACCTCTCCATCTCTCTACCTTAATGACTCCACCTCTCCATCTCTACCTCAATGACTCTACCTTTCCATCTCTCTACCTCAATGACTCTACCTTTCCATCTCTCTACCTCAATGACTCCACCTCTCCATCTCTCTACCTCAATCAATGATCTCTACCTCAATTCCATCCATCTCTACCTCAATGAGCCTACCGCTCCATCTCTCTACCTCAATGACCCGACCTCTCCATCTCTCTACCTCAATGACACTACCTTTCCATCTCTCTACCTTAATGACTCCACCTCTCCATCTCTACCTCAATGACTCTACCTTTCCATCTCTCTACCTCAATGACTCTACCTTTCCATCTCTCTACCTCAATGACTCTACCTTTCCATCTCTCTACCTCAATGACACTACCTCTCCATCTCTCTACCTTAATGACTCCACCTCTCCATCTCTACCTCAATGACTCTACCTTTCCATCTCTCTACCTCAATGACTCTACTTTTCCATCTCTCTACCTCAATGACTCCACCTCTCCATCTCTCTACCTCAATGACTCTACCTTTCCATCTCTCTACCTCAATGACTCCACCTCTCCATCTCTCTACCTTAATGACTCCACCTCTCCATCTCTACCTCAATGACTCTACCTTTCCATCTCTCTACCTCAATGACTCCACCTCTCCATCTCTCTACCTTAATGACTCCACCTCTCCATCTCTACCTCAATGACTCTACCTTTCCATCTCTCTACCTCAATGACTCTACCTTTCCATCTCTCTACCTCAATGACCCGACCTCTCCATCTCTCTACCTCAATGACACTACCTCTCCATCTCTCTACGTCAATGCCCCTATCTCTCCATCTCTCTACCTCAATGACACTACCTCTCCATCTCTCTACCTCAATGACTCTACCTTTCCATCTCTCTACCTCAATGACCCTACCTCTCCATCTCTCTACCTCAATGACCCTACCTCTCCATCTCTCTACCTCCTTCTCTTCACTGTCACACCATCTCTTTCCCTCTATCTCTCCATCTCTAACTGATCCTGCTAGGACCTTGGGTAGAACTCAATGGAGTTGGAGGGACATCAAATGTGTGTCTGTATGTGTTCTGTGTGTGCTTGAGTGTGTATTTGCATTCTGTTCTGTAATGTGTGTGTATGTGTGTTAATGTGAGTGTGTGTGTGGCTTTGGGGGTGATTGAGTTTTATCCCACTGCCACAGAGGATGTGTCATTCTGACTCCTTTGTTCAGTGTAGCAGAGCCTTGTCGCTATGACTCTCTCTGTGTGTGTGTGTGTGTGTGTGTGTGTGTGTGTGTGTGTGTGTGTGTGTGTGTGTGTGTGTGTGTGTGTGTGTGTGTGTGTGTGTGTGTGTGTGTGTGTGTGTGTGTGTGTGTGTGTGTGTGTGTGTGTGTGTGTGTGTGTGTGTGTGTGTGTGTGTGTGTGTGTGTGTGTGTGTGTGTGTGTGTGTGTGTGCGTGCCATGTGCCTGTGTGTTTTCACCCGCTGTCGGCTTTAGTTATTAGTCACTCAGTCTGTCTCGAGACGCCTTTTTTCTTCAAATAATTTCTAAGTAATAAATCCATAAGCAGACAGATGTAAGCTGGGGACCAAATACACCCATATATTAGACATCTACTATATTAGACATATATCTCTCTTGATGCTTGACGTTAGCTGACGAGGAAGAAATGCAGTCACATTCCTCTCTGTAAAATCCTAAAGAGATTTCGCCATTCTCATTCCTCCCCATGTGTTGGACTGTTAAGACAGAGACTAAGTAATATATGTCTGTTCTGACTACTTAATGTGTGTATCCTCTCCTAAATCCTAATATTTTTGGAGGGTTTTGATAGATTCAAAACACTGTGTCCATCAGTGGAGGCTGCTGAGGAGAGAACAGCGCGTAATAATGTCCAGAACAGAGCAAATGGAATGGCATCCTACACCTGGAAACAATGTGTTTGACGTATGTGTTACCATTCCACTGATTCCTCTACCGTCATTACCACGAGCCCGTCCTCCCCAATTAAGGTGCCACCAACCTCCTGTGGTGTCAGTAGATCCAAAACAGTGTAAAGACTCTACTGAGGAAAAATGTAGAAAGACACATTTTACCGACCCCCACCCGACCCAATGAACCTTGACACTTGAAGCTAGAAAAAGAGGGTCTCTGAACTGATAACAAAAATGAAAGAGAAACACTAAGGTCATTCATTCCCTAGTCTCTCTGAAACAGATTTGACCAAATCACACTACATTTTAAGCAGGATTATTTATTCCCTGGTTTACAATGACTTTACTCTTTGACATTGTCACAATCACATTAGAGGGAACTATTATACAGAAACAGACGCTGCGGCCCCTTTTTAGCATAGCCGTGTCCTAATTACACCTACTTTGAAATGAGTGTTTGTATTATTGTAATTGAGTTGCACAATGACATAGCAAAAAGCCTCAGTAATAACAGATTATAATTCATTATGATTCTCTGTAATACTGTCCAGCTGCTGCCTTTTCTCTGTCCTGCAAATGAAACTAATCCGGACATAACTGGACATTTAATACGTTTAATTCTTGTTCTTTCAGCAGGTCTGCCCAAATCAAATGTAATTGAGTGAGTGGGACTGTGTGGTCTGGAGGGGTTTGCGAAAACAGGAAAGAAATTATTTCCTTTGCAAGACGGAAATAAGTCCTCTTCTATGTTATTATTTTAAGTAAACACCTGTGAAGGTAACAGTATAATCGACAAGATACATGACTGAAATTCCTTTGTTCATTTCTGTGTAAAATGCTGTTTCAAAACAGTATTGGTTTGTTCTGTGTCTCAATACAAACATATTGATTGTTTTGAGGAACCAGAAGCCCATCTGCATCTGTTTAGCCCAGATTCTACATTTGGCCTACTTCTGTCCCGCAGACCACACACGCACGCACACACACACACACACACACACACACACACACACACACACGCACACACACACACACACACACGCACACACGCACACACGCACACACACACACACACACACACACACACACACACACACACACACACACACACACACACACACACACACTGGCCTGGATCCATAGAAGGAAACCCATGTACACAGGCCTGTTTGCTTAGCCTCTTTCAACCCATTCCCATCTCACACAGGCCTTACAGATATAAAGTAGATGTCGTATGGTACATACAGTACATTAGGAAAGTATTCAGACCCCTTCCCCTTTTTCCACATTTTGTTATGTTACATCCTTATTCTAAAATGGATTATGACTTAGTCATTATGGGTTATGACTATTCTAAGTTAAAACAGGTTTTTTGAAGTGTTTGCAAATGTATTACAGATAAAAACAGAAATATCTTATTTACATAACTATTCAGACCCTTTGATATGAGACTAGATATTGTGCTCAGGCGCATCCTGTTTCCATTGATTATCCTTGAGATGTTTCAACAACTTGATTGGAGTCCACCTGTGGTAAATTCAATTGATTGGACATGATTTGGAAAGGCACACACCTTTATGGTAGAGTGGCCAGACATTAGGCTCTCCTCAATAAAAGGCACATGACAGCCCGCTGTCACGCCTTGGTCTTAGTATTTTGTGTTTTCTTTATTTATTTGGTCAGGCCAGGGTGTGACATGGGTTATTGTGGTGTGTTTTTGTCTTAGGGGTTTGTGGGGTGTCTACGTAGTCTATGGCTGCCTGAGGCGGTTCTCAATCAGAGTCAGGTGATTATCGTTGTCTCTGATTGGGAGCCATATTTAGGCAGTCATATTCTATGAGTGTTTCATGGGTGATTGTTCCTGTCTTTGTGTTTGCACCAGTTTGGGCTGTTTCGGTTTTCGTTATTTCATTTAGTTATTTTTGTAGTTTCTGTATGTATAGGTTTTCCTTCATTAAAATATCATGAATCATCATCACGCTGCATTTTGGTCCGATCCTTGTTCTACCTCTTCGTCAGAGGAGGAGATAGAAGAGAGCCGTTACACCCGCTTGGAGTTTGCCAAAAGGAACCTAAAGGACTCAAACCATGAGAAACAAGATTCTCTGGTCTGATGAAATCAAGATTGAACTCTTTGACCTGAATGCCAAGTGTCACATCTGGAGGAAACCTGGCACCATACCTACGGTGAAGCATGGTAGTGGCAGCATCATGCTGTGGAGATGTTTTTCAGCGGCAGGTACTGGGAGACTAGTCAGGATCGAGGGAAAGACAAATGGAGCAAAGTACAGAGAGATCCTTAATGAAAACCTGCTCCAGAGCGTTCTGGACCTCAGACTGGGTCTATGCCCTCCGACGACCCATGAAACAGGCAAAGTGTCAATACAGGACTATTATTAAATCCTACTACACCGTCTCCGACGCTCGTCGGCTGTGGCAAGGGCCAGACGGATTACCAGGAAGTGTACTCAGAGCATGCGCTGATCAACTGGCAAGTGTCTTCACTGACATTTTCAACCTGTCCCTGACTTTGTGTGTTATACCTACATGTTTCAAACAGACCACCATAGTCCCTGTGCCCAAGAACACCAAGGTAACCTGCCTAAATGACTTCCGACCTGTAGCACTCACGTATGTAGCCATGAAGTGCTTTGAAAGGCTGATCTTGGCTCACATCAACACCATCATCCCAGAAACCCTAGACCCACTCCAATTTGCATACCGCCCCAACAGATCAACAACACATGATGCAATCTCTATTGCACTCCACACTGCCCTTTCCCGCCCGGACAAAAGGAACACCTACGTGAGAATGCTGTTCATTGACCTCAGCTCAGCGTTCAACACCATAGTGCCCTCAAAGCTCATCACTAAACTAAGGACCCTGGGACTAAACACCTCCCTCTGCAACTGGATCCTGGACTTCCTGACAGGCCGCCCCCAGGTGGTAAGAGTAGGCAACAACACATCGTTACCCTGAATTGTGAATGTCTTTGAATGTTGGGCCTCTTGTCCAGATCAGTGGTGCCTGCATAGTACTTTGCCTGGTTGGAAAGATAAAAGTACATCTCCTCGAGTGATGCCATTGAAGTGCAAGCTACATACAAATAAAAAGCTACAATAACAGTTATATTTGATAGCTAAATAAAAAGGTGTAGCTGGCTAGCTGACTAGGCAGGCTGAGGTAAATAAGAACAGTAGCTAGCCACGTCAATCTAAAAACAGCTTAAATTATGTATTCCTATTTAACAATACGTTCTTATATAGAGACAAATATATGGTAAAGAAAGAGTGTTCTCTTACCTATCTTTTATCGTTCTTCTGAAGCAGTAAGTAGTCACCGTCGATATCACCGTCCTTGGAGAGCAATTCTGAGGTAATGATTATGCAAGTGCTTATGAGATGAAATAGAATTAGAACTGCCCGCGTCCTCCGTCCTTCACGACCACTACCAAGTCAAATAGAGCCAAGCAACCAGCATTGCAACGGATGCCTTGGTTCTTTACGTAACCCGGTCAGAATTCAGTGGTTGCATCCCACCTGGTATGGCAACTGCTCAGCCTCCGACCGCAAGGCACTACAGAGGGTAGTGCGTACAGCCCAGTACATCACTGGGGCCAAGCTTCCTGCCATCCAGGACCTCTATACCAGGCGGTGTCAGAGGAAAGCCCTAAAAGTTGCCAAAGACCCCAGCGACCCTATTCATAGACTTTTCCCTCTGCTACCGCACGGCAAGTGGTACTGGAGCACCAGGTCTAGGTCCAAAAGGCTTCTTAATAGCTTCTATCCCTAAACCATAAGGCTGTTGAACAGCTAATCAAATGGCTACCTGTATTATTTGCATTGAACCGCCCCTTTTTACGCTGCTACTACTCGCTGTTTATTAAACTGTACCCCTGCACATCGGTACTGGTACTCCCTATACAGTATATAGTCTTGTTATTGTTATTTAAGTGTTACTCTTTTATTTTTTTACTTCAGTTTATTTAGTAAATATTTCTCTTATTTTTCTTAAAACTGCATTCTTGGTTAAGGGCTTGTAAGTAAGCATTTCACGGTAAGGTACAATACAATTTGATTTGAGGTTCACCTTTCAACAGGACAACGACCCGAAGCAGACAGTCAAGACAACGCAGGAGTGGCATCGGGACAAGTCCCTGAATGTCCTTGAGTGGCCCAGCCAGAGCCCGGACTTGAACCCGATCGAACATCTCTGGAGAGACCTAAAAATAACTGTGCAGCAACGCTCCCCATCCAACATGACAACCTCCCCAAATACAGGTGTGCCAAGCTTGCAGCGTCATACCACAGAGGTCACACTGTTGGTCGGTGCCGGGTTGGTTCCTCTGGGTATCGAGGTGACAGGCAGGGCACTCTGGCGGCACCCCAGGTGAGTAGGCACCATTCTCATCCAGAGCCCTCTGTTGCACATATGTTTGTCTCTGTTACCTTTCCTGAATTTTCCCAGCGTTCTCAGCATAAGGCGTAGATTCAGGCGCGGCTGGGAATTTCATTAATAAAGGATTAGCTCATAGTTTAGGGATTCCCATTGTTCCTGTAAATATGCCTTTCCCCGTTCATGCTTTAGATAGTCGACCATTAGGGTCAGGGTTTATCAGGGAGGCCACCGCTCCTTTGAGTATGGTAACGCAGGGGGGTCACAGGGAAAAGATTAGTCTTTTTCTTATTGATTCTCCTGCGTATTCTGTGGTGCTGGGCCTACCCTGGTTAGCTTGTCATAACCCTACTGTTTCGTGGCCACAGAGGGCTCTCACAGGGTGGTCGCGAGAGTGTTCAGGAAGGTGTTTAGGGGTTTCCGTTGGTGCTACTTCGGTGGAAAGTCCAGACCAGGTTTCCACCTTGCGCATCCCCCCAGAATATGCCGATTTGGCTCTCGCCTTCTGTAAAAAGAAGGCGACTCAATTACCACGCCATCGACGGGGGTATTGTGCGATAGATCTCCTGGTAGATGCTGCACTTCCCAGAAGTCACGTGTATCCCCTGTCGCAAGCGGAGACGGTGGCTATGGAGACATATGTCTCTGAATCCCTGTGTCAGGGGTACATTCAGCCCTCCATTTCTCCCGTCTCCTCGAGTTCCTTTTTTGTGAAGAAGAAGGATGGAGGTTTGCGCCCGTGCATTGATTATCGAGGTCTCAATAAAATCACGGTAAGGTAAGTTACCCGCTATTGCTATTACCCGGAATTTAGTACCACCTCAGGGCATTATGAGTACCTAGTCATGCCGCCATATGGGTTGATGAACGCTCCATCAGTCTCCATCAATCATTTGTGGACGAGATGTTCAGAGACCTGCAGGGGCAGGGTGTTGTGGTGTATATCGACGCCGGTACACGCGCCGAGCATGTGTCCCTGGTGCGCAAAGTGCTTGGTCACCTGTTGGAGCATGACCTGTACATCAAGACTGAGAAATGCTTGTTCTTCCAACAGTCCATCTACTTCCTGGGGCATCGGATTTCCACATCAGGGGTGGAGATGGAGAGTGATCGCATTGCACCTGTGCGTAATTGGCCGACTCCCACCACGGTAAAGGAGGTGCAGTGATTCTTAGGGTTTGCCAACTACTACCGGATATTTGTTTCTGTTTTTGGTCAGGTTGCTGCTCCTAAGGGGGGGCCCGGTGCGCTTGCAGTGGTCAGCTGAGGCGAACAGGGCTTTTAGGCACCTGAAGGCTCTGTTTACCTCAGTTCCTGTGTTGGCTCATCCGGATCCCTCTTTGCCGTTCATAGTGGAGGTGGACGCATCTGAAGCTGGGATAGGAGCAGTGCTCTCTCAGCGCTCGGGTACGCCACTGAAGCAAAATTATGTGGGGGGCCGTGAGCTGTTGGCTGTCGTCAAGGCCTTGAAGGCGTGGAGACATTGGCTTGAGGGGGCTAAACACCCTTTTTTCATCTGGACTGACCATCGCAATCTGGAGTACATCTGGGAGGCTGTACGTTCCGTCTGCTGTCCCGGACTGACTGATCTATTGGGTCCACACGCCACCCTCCTCTGGTCATCCTGGGATAAGTCGGACAATGCGCTATCTTGATGGGAGGTACTGGGGGCCCACTTTAGCTAAGGACGTGAGGATTTATGTTTCCTCCTGCTCAGTGTGCGCCCAGAGCAAGGCTCCTAGACACCTGCCCAGAGGTATGTTACAACCCTTACCTGTTCCACAACGGCCGTGGTCACACCTGCCGGTGGATTTCTTAACTGATCTTCCACCTTCACAGGGTAACACCACGATCCTGGTTGTTGTGGATCGTTTTTCCAAGTCCTGTCGTCTCCTCCCTTTGACCGGTCTCCCTACGGCCTTACAAACTGCGGAGGCTCTGTTTATACACTTCTTCCGGCACTGTGGGTTGCCTGAGGATATAGTGTCTGATCGGGGTCCCTAGTTCACGTCAAAGGTCTGGAAGGCGTTCATGGAACGTCTGGGGGTCTCGGTCAGCCTTATACCTCAGGTTTTCAACCCGAGATTAGTGGGCAGGTGGAGAGAGTTAACCAGGATGTGGGTAGGTTTCTGCGGTCTTATTGTCAGGAACGGCCGGAGGAGTGGGCGAAATTCGTGCCCTGGGCAGAAATGGCCCAGAACTCACTATGCCACTCCTCCACTAACCTTTCTACTTTTCAATGTGTATTAGGGTATCAGCTGGTTCTGGCTCCATGGCATCAGAGTCAGACCGAGGCGGTGGACAATTGGTTCCGGCGCGCGGAGGAAACCTGGGAGGCCGCCCACATCCACCTTCAGCGCACCAGAAAGTTGGCGCAGACCGTCACCGCAGTGAGGCCCCGGTGTTCGCACCAGGGGACAGGGTCTGGCTCTCGACCCGAAACCTGACCCTCCGCCTGCCCTGCCGAAAGCTGGGTCCGTGGTTTGTGGGGCCGTTTAAAGTCCTGAGGAGAGTGAAAGAGGTATGTTATAGGTTACAGCTACCCACTAATTACTGTATTAATCCCTCGTTCTATGTGTCTCTCCTCAGGCCGGTGGTGGCTGGGCCGCTCCAGGAGGCTGAAGTGCGGGATGTTCCTCAATCCCCTCTGGACATAGAGGGGGTTCTGGCGTACTCCGTTCGATCCATTTTGGATTCGAGACGTCGGGCGAGGGGCCTTCAGTACCTGAACTGGGAGGGGTACGGTCCGGAGGAGAGATGCTGGGTTCCGGTGGAGGACGTATTAGATCCTTCCATGCTGCGAGAATTCCACCGTTTCCATCCGGATCGCCCTGCGCCTCGCCCTCCGGGTCGTCCCAGAGGCCGCTGTCGATGCGCGGCTAGAGCTGCGCGTCGGGGGGGTACTGTCACGACTTCTGCTGAAGTCGATGCCTCTCCTTGTTCGGGTGGTGCTCGACGGTTGACGTCACCGGTCTTCTAGCCATCATTGATCCATTTTTAATTTTCCATATCTGATATTGGCAGAAAGCTTCAATTATTGTTAATCTAACTGCACTGTCCAATTTACAGTAGATTTTACAGTGGAAGAATACCATGCTATTGTTTGAGGAGAGTGCACAGTTTTGAACATGAAAAGTTATTAATAAACAGATTAGGCACATTTGGGCAGTCTTGATTCAACATTTTGAGCAGAAATGCAATGGTTCATTGGATCAGTCTAAAACTTTGCGCACACACTGCTACCATCTAGTGGTCAAAATGTAAATTGCACCTGGCCTGGAATAATACATTATGGCCTTTCTCTTACATTTCAAAGATGGTACAAAGGTTGGTTTTTTTTTTCTTTGTATTATCTTTTACCAGATCGAATGTGTTATATTCTCCTACATTACTTTCACATTCCCACAAACTTCAAAGTGTTTCCTTTCAAATGGTACCAAGAAAATGCATATCCTTGCTTCAGGGCCTGAGCTACAGGCAGTTAGATTTGGGTATGTCATTTCAGGCGAAAATTGAAAA
Organism: Oncorhynchus keta; assembly: GCF_023373465.1. Lineage (NCBI taxonomy): Eukaryota > Metazoa > Chordata > Actinopteri > Salmoniformes > Salmonidae > Oncorhynchus > Oncorhynchus keta. The sequence goes on from NC_068433.1 coordinate 42,219,725, forward strand.
ATAGTCAAGGGGTCTGAATATTTTCCGAATGCACTATACATCAAAGAAAGAAAAATAATATAATCCACAAAATATATGTTGTGCACTTCCTTCGCTGTATTCAGTTATTTTCTATCATTCGGCAATTGAGAGTAACAAAATATTGTATACTTCAAGTTGAGGCCTACTTGAAAGGGTGAAATAGCAACAAGTCTCACAGTCTCATTGTAAAATTAGACATTTGTCCATGTTTCTCTAAACGTCAAATTTCGAAGTTGCACTAAATGTCACATTTCGAAGTGTTTGGTGACACAGCACTGCATATCACTGGGATTGAATATGCCACCCTCCAATCCAGAGTCTGTGGATTGCCCCTAGCTCTCACTGTCTCACTGCAAAATGTTACATCTGCCCACGTTTCTCCAAACATAAAATTAGGAAGTTTCTCTAAATGTCAGATTTGAGCTTGTTTGTTGACACAGAACTGCATGCATATTACTGGGATTTAACACGCAACCCTCCGATCATGAGTCTACAGATTACGCCCATCCTCCATCTTTGTCCACAACACCCTTACAAACCCCAAACCTACTAGATTGTAATAGAGCTCAGTGGTGCCCCTAGTGGAGACGTGGGTTAAATTGAAAGATGTATATGAGAAAGAGGTAGAGGAGATGTAAACCATTCACCTGGAACCAAAGCATTATTTTTCATTCAATTTATTAACATTTGATCCCGCAAAAATAAACAATATGAATTTTAAACCAACAGTTTGCAAAATACTTTTGAACTTTCTGGACGTTTTGCGTTCTGGAACAATGGACTTTGACATCACTCAAGGAACAAGTCTATAAATAGCAGAGGCAATAGAAATAACTGGGAAAAGTATGAATATTTTTTGATGAAATCGATATCCCATTGCCCAATAATACCAGATTTACATTGGACCTGCCTATTCATTCATAGAGGTATCTGATTCTAGAAATAAAAGTGCATCTCTATTTTGAGCATCCACATTATGTGACAGGCCCATATGATCAATGGCTTGAGCTTCACATTTGCAACAATGATCATGCAATGCATGCCTGGAGGGAAATTGCTGGCCATAACCTTACCTACTTTGTCGGATAATAATCACCATTGAAAAATTGATCATAAACTCATTTAGGCCTAGTGGAAAATGACAGCCAAGAGGCAACCTTTTTTGGAACAACTTCATTGATTCATTAAAATGATCAAAGTAGCTTCTGTAGTACTGCACTGTAGTAGCTACAGTAGCTTAGTAGTTGACAGTTGGCTGTGGCACTGAAATGTGAAGACGAGGGTGCTCAAGTCTATTACAAGCGGCGCCCGGTCCATCAATCAGGAGAATGGTGCATCTCCACCAGCTTTCACGATTGCTGTAATCGGCATACATACCTGCATCTAGTTATTCTTTACAGTAGCTAGTTAGACTAGCAAGTGCTCAACTTTGGTCCTTCTGTAGCTCAGTTGGTAGAGCATGGCGCTTGTAACGCCAGGGTAGTGGGTTCGATTCCCGGGACCACCCATACGTAGAATGTATGCACACACACGTAGAATGTATGCACACACACACACAAATGGCATATATTATTATTATATTATTTATTATATTACAAGTAGCCTAGGTTTTGAGAGGTGGACAAATGTGAGCACCTATAGCCCAGGTGCCCAGTGGTCCCGTGGGATAACAACTCCCCTCTCTCTCTGCCGTGTTTCGTGCGCTGTGCTGTCCCTCCAATAATGGCTGGAATAATTAGCTACCTAGTCTGATTATGTTTCTAGGCAGAAACTGTGGTGTGTTTTCTAAGATGAGACTGTGGCAGCTAGTAGTCTTTTTGACATGTAGGCTACTCCCCTGGATAGGAATTGAGTTGGCCAGCTAACGGGTTGATGGTTGAGCGAACATCCCCTGATCAATCCATCCCTGAGCATCATATTTCACATGAGAAAATGGCAGTGTTATTGTTATGATCAAATCAAAATAATCGAATCAAATTGTATTAGTCACATGCACCGAATACAACAAGTGTAGACCTTACAGTGAAATGCTTACTTACAAGCCCCCAACCAACAAAGCTGTTTAAAAATAAAATAAATAAATAAAAGTAACAAGTAGTTAAAGAGCAGCAGTAAAATAACAATAGTGAGACTATATACATTGGATACCGGTAGAGAGTCCATGTGCGTTGGCACCGGTAAATTGAGATAATATGTACACCTAAGTGGAGTTATTAAAGTGGCTATGCATAGATAATAACAGAGTAGCAGTGGCATAAAAGAGGGGGGCAATGTAAATAGTACAGGTAGCCATTTCATTAGATGGTCAGGAGTCTTTTGGCTTGGGGGGGTAGAAGCTGTTTAGAAGCCTCTTGGACATAGACTTGGCGCTCCAGTACCGCTTGCCGTGCGATAGCAGAGAGAACAGTCTATGACTAGGGTGGCTGGAGTCGTTGACAATTTTTAGGGCCTTCCTCGGACACCGCCTGGTATAGAGGCCCTGGATGGCAGGAAGCTTGGCCCCAGTGACGTGCTGTTATGATTGGCACATTTCAGTGATGAATAGGCCTGCTATACCTTGCAAATCACCTTGTCATGTATTTATCAGTCTATCGACATGGACATGTAAATGATCCAAAACAGTGTGACATGTCATTTGACTACTGGGCTATTGTGTCAGAATGTTTTGTAGCAAATTGTTTCATAGGATAGCTACATGAAATGCTGAACAAAATGTTTCCAGTGCCAGTGCACTCAGTGCTTCCCCCAGTGTTACCTGCTATTGGTTGTGAATAGGCTACTGGGTGGTTGTTGAGTTGTTTTGTAACGTTGTTTGCCTTGTTAAAATGTTTCATATGCACCATTTAAACGAAGGGTTTAGCAATATTAGAGTTTAGACACACAGATAAGAATCTCTACAGTTAAGTTAAGGCATTAATAACGAGTGGGTTAAGAGATACAGAAACAGCTCTAGGTTTAACGTTCATTCATTCCGATTGAATAACAATGTTAAAACAGAAAACAACTTTTAAGTTTAAGCCAATTATTAAAGCCTTCCCTTGAGTCTTTTTTTGAGGGAGTCTCCAGACGTCATGGGGACCTTCAAAAACGTTAAATGTCGACTTGAATTTGGAGTAATCTCTCCGGAAATAGAGATTGGTAGTATTATCTGCAAGGCTGAAGTGTTCGGGTTAGTGGTTGTGGTTTTGGAACAGGACGCAATGCAATGATCTCTGCTTCCTTGTTGCGCATTGTTTATTTTCCAACTACTTCCTTCATTATTCTGTTTTGAATAGAAAAGACGGTTTCTGAAATGGTCACTGATGTTATATTTGTTCTAACGCACGTGAACAAAACGTTAGCTGTTACACGGGTCAATGCGCCTCAAAGCTTTGGAATGGACAATATTAATTTCCACCACATGGCTGCAATTGCCCTTTCCAACCGCTAGAGGTCTGGTAAACCTGTTACTTTGGCACGTTGGAGGCAGTCTGCAGTCTGTAGTTTATAGGCAGAATGCTTTTCAAAATATACAATTCACTTACCAGGCAGTCAGTTCAAACGAAATGTCCGGATCCATATACTGTAGGTGGGTGATGAGACATGCTTCGTTAGGTCCAATCATTTGAATCACTATGTAGGCCTTATTAACTGTGCCTTGGGTTTAGAATGTAAGACAAACATGTAAATATGTTTTTTTGTGTGTGTGTTCTCTAATACTTGTAGGCCTATACAGTGTTATGATTGCATGCACTTATTTTAATTAGGCCTAATGAAATGCATGTTTTTGAAAATGTGTCTATGCTGTAGCCTGTGATTGTGTGCAGGCTATGAAGGCTTTAGACCTATAATTGACGATTCAGGTTCTTATGGAATCAAATGCAATTGATGTTACAAATATCTTAGCCTACTTTTATGTATTATTATGTGTTTTTTTTATGAACTATTTAAGGTAATCAACACCACATCAAATCAAATGTGTATTGGTCGCATACACATATTTAGCAGATGTTGTTGCAGGTGTAGCTAAATGCTTGTGCTCCTAGTTGCAACAGTGCAGTAGTATATAACAATTCACAACAATACACACAAATCTAAAAGTAAAAGAATAGGAATTAAGTAAGAACGTTCTGTGCTAATAATGTAAGAAATAACACGACAACAACAAAAACACTGTTGAACCAGGGGTTCACATCAACTCCTGATTTTCTTAGGGACAAATTCTACCCTCCATAGCCTATAGAACACTGACCAACGGACACGTAGGCGACATTCATTTCTCTGAACACTGGACCTGTGCTCGTAAACATGATTATTGAAATCCCACGCTCAGAACAGCACATTGTATAACTCAACTCATGCCTCTTTGAAAGTCTGTGATTGATTGATTTTTTTCCGCACAGGAGGCTGACGTTAACTCATAGGCTTAATAGGCCATGTTCTTTCAACAAGAATGGTATCTTACTGCCCCCCTTCTCTCTCTCCATCTCTATCTCACTGTACGTGTGCGTGTGGACTTGTTTAAATGAGTTGTGACTTGTGACCATAGAATTAAGAATTAGAATATTCATGTAATAGGTTCTGTATGGTTGTGACAACTACATAGAGTGATGTAATGTGGATAAATGCACAAGTACAGCATGAATAGATAGAGACACCACATCTCACACTTGATGCATTTTTTTAAACCTTTATTTAACTAGGCAAGTCAGTTAAGAACAAATTCCTATTCACAATGAAGGTCTACCCGGGACGATGCTATAGGACTCCCGATCACAGCCAGATGTGATACAGCCTGGAATCGAACCTGGGTGGCTGTAGTGACGCCTCAAGCACTGAGATGCAGTGCCTTTGACCGCTGTGCCACTCAGGAGCCCAATCAGACCTATGCATTCCATGAACACCTCCAAAACAATAAGACAATAGGAAAAATATACATAACAATTTATACGTTTCACACAGGTCTATAACCAAACAATTCTTAGGTCTATTGAGTTAACATTACATTCACATTTAATTTGGCACCTGGCCTACTTGAGGCTCTATTTTTTTGCAATTACATGTAGGGGACTTGGGCCTGTTTGATAGACACGCTCTTCAAACCGACCTGTGGATGTAGAGCCGTCTGTTCGGGGAGAGACCTCTGCTGTAGCCCCAGCGGGGTGTCATTTGGCTGGGGTGTGTAGGAGCGGAACCCGGGGGATCTGGAGGAGCACAGAGACGCTGGGAAACATGGAGGATAAAAGACAGCCCCATGTCAAAGTTGTGAGAGAAACATGTTCTGCCCAGGGTGGTGCGTGTGTGTGTGTGTGTGTGTGTCAGTTGAACAATATCAAAGAGAAGCTGCAAGGGCCAGGGGTAGACATCTGGAGGAGAAGAAGGGTTTCTTTTAAACAACAATATGTAGGCCTAAAATAACTGTTTTACTTTATTCAATAAAGTCCAGAAGTTCCATGAAATGGGATTCTTCAGTTGTGGGCTACAATTAATTATTACATGAAACATCTGAAAAAGGCCAAAGATCATAACTACAATGTCCAAAGAAATTGCCTATAAAACTTCAAAGGCAGCTATTGAAAATGATGTGTGTTCAGAATTCTTTCTTGAAAGTGAGATATAGCCTTGTGCTCTTACACTAGTCTTGGTTAACAGTCTTTTTAGCTAACATTCCACTCCTTGTAACTCCGTGGAATGCTAGCTAAAACGACTGGTAGGTCTACCCAGGCTACACATAGCAATTCAACAATAACAGTCATCTTCTTTGTAGGTTTTTGGACATTAACCCACTGTCCACAAGTAGTGGTACCAAGTGTAGGCTGTAGCTTATTAGGCTATTTATATATTTAAACTACATACAACGTGCAAGGAGAACCCCCCCCCCCCCCACCCCCACACACACACACACACAGTTGTCTAATGGAGACATCTGAGCAGGCAGGCACCGTTGCGTGGCAAACGGAAGAGGCTCAGCAGATGTGACAGGTGAATTAGAACGCTCAGTGGAGTGGCGGGAAACACCGGCTCATTATCGGGGAGAAGTGCGCCAACGGTGAATAACACCTGGGCACCAACAAAACAACTGACTGTTCTCTCAGGGCAGACCCTAGCTTTTTGCGGGGCCTAAGCAATATTTTGTTTGGCCCTCCAGGGCAAAACATTTTAGTGGGCCCCCTAGCTTGATGGCGGAGAGAAACAAATATTGCAGTTTTAAAGAAAGTTTGCTGCAATTTCACACATTTTGCCATAGGGTGGAGACATTTTTTCAGTTTTAAAGCTAATTTCCTGTTATTGTACCCATTTTGCCATGACTTATGTCATGTTAATATGATATCTGAGCTAGAGTAACTAACAAAATCAATGGGGGACCCCTGGGCACGTGCCCTTTGTGCCCGGTCATACTTCGACCATGATTACTACAAGTTTAGATAGCTGGCTAGATTAATTTACCCATATAAAACATGTTAGATGACATGGGCTAATTGACCCCCGACTGAGATCCTATTTTTTGGGGTCAGCCAGCTAGTAGCTGAGGGCCCTAAGCGACCGCTTATTCCTGGGGTAAAAGAGAGAGAGAGAGAGAGAGAGAGAGAGAGATATGCAGCTCCTGAGGAGTTCATTGGGAGCAGAGAAAATTCGAGATGACAACCCCACTTATTGCTCTTGACATTTGGTCAGCGCCTTGGTGCACATGCGCAGCGTGAGCCGCACCAAGGGGCTAGCCAGGGCGGACGGTGCTCTGATGAGCTGCTAGTGCAGAGCAGCTGAGGATAGATAATAACGTGTGTCAAACCTGACTTATGCGGTCACTCCATTTAGACATCCCGTTACTTGACACATTTGCAACCCCTTCTCTCCAACATCTCAGAGCAGTGAGGGAAATTCTCTCATATGGGCTAACTTTGGAATAGAAAAGTTCCTCCGAGTTGCGCTTTGCTCCTTGTGTTACAGAATTGCGACGTAAAAGGCCCATCTCTTGAACCGTGAAAGCGAATTGGACAGGAACGAACATTTGAGTTTTTGACAACATTAGAAGCACATTTTCTATGCTCTGCTGCCTATCACCCCTAGCCTCTTCTGCACAATACTGTGGCATTAACAAGGTGCGCAGGAAAACACACCTTTGAGCTGAGAGCGCACGCAGAGACAATCTAAAACTGTTGTTCTAGCCTACAGTTTGACTTATAGCCTTGGCCAGTATTATATAAACTATCTCCAGTTTTAACCCGCCTCCATAGGTGACAGTTATTTTTTTTGTCTCAGTGCCACTAAACAAATTGACTTCTCCTCCCCTCTGTCCCTTCCTTGCCTTTTGTATATTGTTCTTGCCGCTGCGTGTTGGTTTTGTCTGTGAAGCCGCCGGATGACCAGAGCACGGATTTCACCTCGTCCTTAAGAGAGACAGAGGAGATAATAAGAAGAGAGAGAGAGAGCGACACACACAAATTACCCCTACACACAGCGACCGACCCGATATCGAGACACGAGGAAGACGCCATCATCACCGAGACCTCGGTAAGTGATGGAGAGGTTTTTCCGTGATCGCTATTGCGCGCGCAGATGGATGGCAACTAAGAGGAAGGGAGCTGTGGCGTGGTACTCTACTGTTGTCGTTACAATGTTTACCGGCTGTGCATGGGGTTGGGTTGGGGGGGGTGTTCCCGGTGCTGATCGTGCTGTTCTCGGTTAGTGATTCTCCAAAGCCTTTTGGGATTAACTCCCCAACGCCGCTGAATAGTTTACCTCTGGAGATACACTCCAGGCAGAGAAACAGCTTTCCTCTTACACCTATAATTGTTGTGCATATTGAATATGTCTAATTATATTAATCCAGGATTGTGGCATTTTAGATGCATTTCTCACTCCAAACAAGTTCTTTCCTCCACAGCAAGTGCGTAGGTCTGTTTCAGAGATGACAGATAGTGATTGAGAGTCCAGTTTTCATTATCTTCTCTCTTGTCTTCTTCCTCTCCGAGTCTTTCTCTCCTAAAAAGCGTTCTAATAACTTTGAGCGTCCAGTCCAAGTGTGTGTGTGTATGTGTGCGTGTTCACACTGGTCTGTCCACTCTAATGACCATCAACACGGCATGGAGTCTAATATTTCTGTAGTCGGTCTCCCTGTGTCTCTCTGTGACTGATCGGTTCTTTGATATCTGTATCGTTTGTAAAGAGTTGTGTGACGACGCAGCACTGTCCCCTTGTTTATGAACTATTTGAAGAGTCTGAGCACTCTGGCCATAAACGTCACTGTTGCTACACTAGTGAGAGTTACGGTGTGTGTTGGGACTGCTTTTATACAGCATCTTTATAAGGCTATGTATGGTTAAAGTCAGGCTACATGAATATGTTTCTGTTCTGAATATCGTGGCTGCGGTACTAATATATGTAAATACCTATCTACATAGATAATGAATTGAGGTTCATGCTCTTAACTGTTTATATATAGCCCATTGTTTCAATATGAATCATACTGTTAAAAATTGTTTATTTCCTTGCTGAGAGTGTTTGATGTTTCCTCAGTCTCATGCCAGTGTAGCAGATATGATATAGTGGGTACAGTGGCTGTTATATTTTGGGCAATGTTGGTAGCAGTGACTGTTCTTATCTCCTTGTTAAATCAGGGATTGGTTTCCGACCATGGGCAGACAGGGAGGGAAACACAAACAACATGCTGTATACACGCAGATACACGGGCATACACACACATGCACGCCATACGCACGCACACGTTCATAAGCACACACGCACACACACACACACGCACGCACACACACGCACACACACGCACGCACGCACGCACGCACGCACGCACGCACACACACACACACACACACACACACACACACACACACACACACACACACACACACACACACACACACACACACACACACACACACATATGCACGCCATACGCATGCACACATACATGCACGTTCATAAGCACGCACACACACAAGTGCCCAAGCGCACACACACACACAAACACACAGTATTGCTATCCTTGTGGGGACTAAATAATTGATTCCCATCCAAAATGTGTTTTTCCCTAACCCCTAACCTTAACCCTTAACCCTAACCTTAACCCTTAACCCGACGCCTAAAACTAACCTTAACCCCTAACCCTAACACCTAAACCTAACCTAACCATAACCCCTAACCATAACCGTAATTCTAACCCTAACCCTAATTGTAACCCTACCCCTAAACCCAACCCCTAAGCCGAAAATAGCATCTTAACTCGCGGGGACCGGTAAGATCCCCACTTGCCTTGTTTTACTATCCTTGTGAGGATTTCTGGTACCAACAAAGATAGTTAAACACACACACACAACCGTACACACATGTACACATACAAGCAGGTGAGGCAGGGACAGGACAGATATGACAGTCTGACAGGCAGTGAAAGACAGAGCCTGAACGGTACTGATGAGGATGGCAAGAACAAGAACAACTGCTAACATAGAATTGAATGCAGGAACGCAGGAAGCAAATGTCAGGGGTAGCGTAGAAAGGCCTTAGATACAGTACTTTTCCCCTTGCATCCCCTTGCACTGTAGTCCTTTTTAACTGGTTGTTGATCACATGCAGGACAGGAAACTGTAAACAAATGCTCTAACGTGTGGCGGCTTGCAGGAGCATACTTCTCCTTTCCGAAAGTATGTGGACAGCCCTTCAAATTAGTGGATTCAGCTATTTCAGCCACACCCGTTGCTGACAGGTGTATAAAATCGAGCACACCGCCATGCAATCTCAATAGACTAACATTGGCAGTAGAATGGCCCGTACTGAAGAGTGACTTTCAACGTGCCACCGTCATTCTTTGTAATCCAAGATGGCGTAGCAGTCAGACGTCTTTGCCCTGTCGTGTCCCTTGTATATATCGTTTTACATATTTTTTTCGTTGCATATGCTTTAAAATATTTTGCTAAACCTCATCTAAATACTCTCCTGCAACCCGCCTCACCCAATGTGGCGTGGATCTTCTTTTTTTCCCGAAGTATTTATATTTACTTGGGATCTGGAATCCCTCAACTGAAGCTAGCCAGCTAACTACCAGCTATCAGTCAGCAAACCATTGCCAGCGGTCATCAGCTAACCTTCAGCTCGGAAAGCTCTCGCCAGTTCGAACAACGTGACTCTAACCAGAGCATAACGGACCTGTTATTTTTATCCCCGGATTCCTACCGCAAACTGAACATTTTCATCTGGATCTTCACAACTAGCATGCCGCAATCCCGGATGACGACTCCTGGCTAGCGTTTCCATCCCAGAGCAAGCACCAATTTAGCTTAAAGCTTAGCCCGGCCAGGGCTCCTGTGCTACCACCGAAGCATACCCCAGGGCTACAATTTCGGCCTGCTAGCTACCTAGAGCTACTTGGAACCCTACTAATTCCACAACTGGTCTAACGACCTCACCGCACGAAGAGGCAAAAACAGACTTACCCCCATCGCGACCCCCCCAAAGGCTAACTTTCTAGCCCCTGCTATCTGCTTGCTTGCTAACCCGGTCTGCTAACTGCTAAACTGCCGGGCCCTGGTCTGCTAACTGCTAGCTTGCTTGCCCGGTCTGCTAACTACTAGCCCTTGCTAACTGCTTGCTTGCTAACCCAGTCTGCTAACTGCTAGCTTGCCTGCCCGGTCTGCTAACTGCTAGCTTGCCCTGGTCTACGAACTGCTAGCCCATGCTAACTGCTTGCTTGCTAACCGCTACCTTGCCCTGGTCTACTAGCTGCTAGCTTGCTAGCTCCGGCCTACTAACTGTTAGCTTTTTAGCCTGCTAACTGTCTGAATAGCCATGTCCACAGCCAGCCCAACCACTCACTGGACCCATATGTTCACTTGGCTACGCATGCCTCTCTCTAACATCAATAAGCCTTGTCCATTACTGTCCTGGTTAGTGATTACTGTCTTATTTCACTGCAGAGCCTCTAGCCCTGCTCAATATGCCTTAACCAACCATGTTGTTCCACTTCCTACATATGCGATGACATCACCTGGGGCAGCAGGGTAGCCTAGTGGTTAGAGTGTTGGACTAGTGACCGGAAGGTTGCAAGTTCAAATCCCTGAGCTGACAAGGTACAAATCTGTTGTTCTACCCCTGAACAGGCAGTTAACCCACTATTCCTAGGCTGTCATTGAGAAGAAGAATTTGTTCTTAACTGACTTGCCTATTTAAATAAAAAAACACCTCTAGAGACTATATTGCTCTCTTCATTACTCAATACCTAGGTTTTACCTCCAATGTACATCTTACCTTTGTCTGTACACTATGCCTTGAATCTATGCTATCGTGCCCAGAAACCTGCTCCTTTTACTCTCTGTTCTAAACGTGCTAGACGGCCAGTTCGTATTGTCTTTAGCCGTACCCTTATCCTACTTCTCCTCTGTTCCTCTGGTGATGTGAAGGTTAATCCAGGTCCTGCAGTGCCTAGCTCCACTCCCACCCCCCAGGTGCTCTCATTTGTTGACTTCTGTAAACGTAAAAGCCTTGGTTTCATGCATGTTAACATTTAGAAACCCACTCCCTAAGTTTGTTTTACTCACTGCTTTAGCACACTCTACCAACCCAGATGTCTTAGCCATGTCTGAATCCTGGCTTAGGAAAACCACCAAAAACACTGAAATCTCCATTGCTAACTATAACGTTTTCCGCCTAGATAGAAATGCCAAAGGGGGCGGTGTTGCAATCTACTGCAAAGATAGCCTGCAGAGTTCTGTATTACTTTCTAAGTCTGTACCCAAACAATTTGAGCTTCTTCTTCTAAAAATGCACCTTTCCAGAAACAAGCCTCTCACTGTTGCCGCTTGCTATAGACCTCCATCTGCCCCCAGCTGTGCCCTCGATACTATATGTGAACTGATTGCCCCCCATCTATCTTCTGAGCTCGTGCTACTAGGTGACCTAAACTGGGACATGCTTAACACCCCGGCCATCCTACAAACTAAGCCTGATGCTCTCAATCTCACACAAATGATCAATAAACCTACCAGGTACAACCCCAAATCAGTAAACACGGGCACCCTCATAGATGTCATCCTAACTAATTCGCCCTCCAAATACACCTCTGCTGTTTTCAATCAAGATCTCAGCGATCACTGCCTCATTGCCTGCATCCGTAATGGGTCTGCGTCCAAACGACCACCCCTCATCACTGTCAAACGCTCCCTAAAACATTTCTGCGAGCAGGCCTTTCTAATCGACCTGGCCGGGGTATCCTGGAATGACATTGACCTCATCCCGTCAGTTGATGATGCCTGGCTATTCTTTAAAAGTGCCTTCCTCACCATCTTAATAAATAAGCATGCCCCTCTCAAAAAATGTAGAACGAGGAATAGATATAGTCCTTGGTTCACGCCAGACCTGTCTGCCCTTGACCAGCACAAAAACATCCTGTAGCGTTCTGCATTAGCATCGAATAGCCCCCGTGATATGCAACTTTTCAGGGAAGTTAGGAACAAATATGCACAGGCAGTTCGAAAAGCTAAGGCAAGCTTTTTCAAACAGAAATTTGCATCCTGTAGTACTAACTCAAAAAAGTTCTGGGACACTGTAAAGTCCATGGAGAATAAGAGCACCTCCTCCCAGATGCCCATTGCTCTGAGGCTAGGAAACACTGTCACCGCTTCTAAGGTCTTCGATAGCCAAGTTAACAAACAGATTACTGACCACTTCGAATGCCGCCATACCTTCTCCGCTATGCAATATGGTTTCAGAGCTGGTCATGGGTGCACCTCACCCACGCTCAAGGTTCTAAACGACATCATAAACGCCATCGATAAGAGACATTACTGTGCAGCCGTATTCATCAACCTGGCCAAGGCTTTCAACTCTGTCAATCACAACATTCTCATTGGCAAACTCGTCAGCCTTGGTTTCTCAAATGATTTCCTCGCCTGGTTTACCAACTACTTCTCTGATAGAGTTCAGTGTGTCAAATCGGAGGGCCTGTTGTCTGGACCGCTGACAGTCTCTATGGGGGTGCCACAGGGTTAAATTCTCGGGCCGACTCTCTTTTCTTTATACATCAATGATGTTGCTCTTGCTTCTGGTGTTTCTCTGATCCACCTCTACACAGACGACACCATTCTGTATACTTCTGGCCCCTCCTTGGACACTGTGTTAACTAACCTCCAGACGAGCTTCAATGCCATACAACTCTCCTTCCGTGGCCTCCAACTGCACTTAAACACAAGTAAAACTAAATGCATGCTTTTCAATCGATCGCTGCCCGCACCTGCTCGCCCATCCAGCATCACTACTCTGGACGGCTCTGACTTAGAATACGTGGACAACTACAAATACCTGGGTGTCTCGTTAGACTGTAAACTCTCCTTCAGGACTCACATTAAGCATCTCCAATCCAAAATTATATCTAGAATCTGCTTCCTATATCGCAACAAAGCATCCTTCACTCATGCTGCCAAACATACCCTCATAAAACTGACCATCCTACCGATCCTCAACTTCGGTGATGTCATCTATAAAATAGCCTCCAACACTCTACTCAACAAACTGGATCCAGTCTATCACAGTGCCATCCGTTTTGTCACCAAAGCCCCATACACTGCTCTCGTTGATTGGCCCTCGCTTCTTCCTCGTCGCCAAACGTACTGGCTACAGGTTATCTACAAGCCTCTGCTAGGTAAAGCCCCGCCTTATCTAATCTCACTGGTCACCATAGCAGCACCCACTCGTAGCACGCGCTCCTCACTTGCTTTAAGCACCAGCTGTCAGAGCAGTTTACAGATCACTGCACCTGTACTTAGCCTATCTGTAAACAGCCCATCTATCTACCTACCTCATCCCCATACTGGTATATATTTATTTAGCTCCTTTGCACCCCAGTATCTCTACCTGCACATTCATCTTCTGCCGATCTACCATTCCAGTGTTTAACTGCTATATTGTAATTACTTCGCCACCATGGCCTATTTATTTCCTGAACTTACCTCATTTGCACTCACTGTATATTGATTTTTTGTTTTCTTTTGTTCTACTGTATTATTGACTCTATGTTTTGTTTATTCCACGTGTAACTCTGTGTTGTTGTATGTGTCGAATTGCTACGCTTTATCTTGGCCAGGTCGCAGTTGCAAATGAGAACTTGTTCTCAACTAGCCTACCTGGTTAAATAAAGGTGAAATAAATAAATAAATCAAAAAGGATCCCATCTTTCCAACAAGTCAGTTCGTCAAATTTCTGCCATGCTAGAGCTGCTCCGGTCAACTGTAAGTGCTGTTATTGTGAAGTGGAAACGTCTAGGAGCAACGACAGCTCAGCCGCAAAGTGGTAGGCCACAAAGCTCACAGAACCGGACCGCCGAGGGGTGTAGTGTGTAAAAATGGTCTGTTCTCGGTTGCAACACTCATTACCAAGTTCCAAACTGCCCCTGGAAGCAACGTCAGCACAAAAACTGTTCGTCAGAAGCTTAATGAAATGGGTTTCCATGGCTGAGCAGCCGCACACAAGCTTAAGCTCATCATGCGTAATGCCAAGTGTCGGCTGGAGTGGTGTAAAGCTTGGGTTCTCTGGTGTGATGAATCACGCTTCACCATCTGGCAGTCCAGAGGACGAATCTGGGTTTGGTAGATGCCAGGATAACGCTACCTTTCCCAATGCATAGTGCCGACTGTAAAGTTTGGTGGAAGAGGAATAATGGTTTGGGGCTGTTTTTCATGGTTCGGGCTAGGCCCCTTAGTTCCAGTGAAGGGAAATCTTAGCGCTACAACATACAATTACATTCTGTGCTTCCAACTTTGTGTCAGCAGTTTGGGCATGACAATGACCCTATTCACAAAGCGAGGTCCAGAAATGGTTTGTCGAGATCGGTGTTAAAGAACTTGACTGGCCTGCACAGAGCCCTGACCTCAACCCCATCGAAGACCTTTGGAATTAATTGGAACTGCGAGCCAGGCCTAATCACCCAACATCAGTGCCGACCTCACTAATGCTCTTGTGGCTGAATGGAATCAAGTCCATGCAGCAATGTTCCAACATCTAGTGGAAAGCCTTCCAATAAGAGTGGAGGCTGTTATAACAGCAAGGGGGGACCAACTCCATATTAATGTCCATTACTTAGGAATGAGATGTTCAACGAGCAGTGTCCACATACACTACATGGCCAGAAGTATCTCTTTCTCCCTCTTCTCCGTCTTGACTCTGAGGATACATCTCATCTCCCTCTATTCTCTCTCTCTTCTCTCCCTTAGTCCTCTCCATCATCTCTTTCTTTTCTCTCCTTCCCCACTTTATTGTCACTCTTCTTCTGTTTTCTTCTTTGCCTCCCTGCAGAGTGCCTTGGAGCGGGGAGCTTACACCCACCCACCCCTCTCTCTCTCTCAGCCCCAGCCAGAAGCCAGTGGGAGAAGAACTAGCTCCCAGAGCTTTGGACTGGGCTAAATAGCGTTTGCCAAGACATATGAATTATAAGACTAATGGGCTTAAGTGGCTTGTCCTAACATTGTCTTCTGTTACCAGCGCGTAGTCAGGCTTATGGAGAATAACACCAATAGAATAGAACCAAAATACCCCCAGTTCCTTTTTGAGGTCAGGATTAAGAATTCATAAAAGGAACTGCTAACTTTTTCTCTTTTTTTTTTACAGATCCGCAAAGTGTTCCATTGTTATTCAATTGAGAGATAGGCCTGCTTATATTCCAGAGAAGCCTTTCTGTGAGTGAGTCGTTACAATATCTGTCATTACAAGAAAGAAAAGCTGCTTAATAATCTTAAACCGGGACAGAAACACATTCCCTAAGAAGAAGAATGAAAAAAAAAGATGTGCTGTTGAATATGTTCATGAATTACAATAAAATGAAAATAAGGAAGGCGGGTTGTGTTTGAACCCGGGTAAACGTTGGTATCTCTATACACAGTGTTAAGTCTATGAATGTATTGGACCTTATACGGTGGTGGAATGGGATGAGTTGGGATATTCTGCAGCTGTGTCTTCTGTTTAAACAGTGACTCTGTTCATCTCTCGTTTACTCTTGTTGCTTTTCTGAAAACTCATGACTGGCCTGATGTAGCTTGGCTTCATATTGCGATTGACAAGACACAATGACAGTCTTATGATTGGAGAATGAATGGCTGCCTGCGTTGTAAGTCTCCTCTGTTGTCTCTTATCTTCTGACCTCTCATGGTGGATGGAGGGGTGTACACATCTGAATCCTGGATTGAGATCCTCACATGAACCTTGTAATGTCTAACAACCCATTGACAGCAACACATGATTTACACAAAGGTCTGTGTAAAGCTCATAAAGCTTCCAAATTACAGTACGACTTTACTCCGTTTGTGTGTAAAGTTCCTTATACAGTGTCTCCGTGCTCCTACAAAAATGAGTTCATAGTTTGTTCTTCTAGCTTTTTTAAGTCAGCAAAGCAGCACTTTTTCACTCCTTCGTGGATCAACTCCTCGAAAATGAGGCCCACTCGCTTAGATCAAACAGAAACCACTTCCATTGTGCCAAAGAAAACAGTCCGTATACTCCGATACCTTCTTTATTGTTATCAAAGTATAGCCAGTTTCTTAGCTCTTCTGGGACCTTCTCTCTCAGACTAAACACTCCTGAGGGTTCTAACATGACCCATCTCCGCCTTTCTCTACCACCCCCCCCCCGGAACAACCACACGTGGGCCTGTCTCCTGTCTCCACCAAAGAAGCACAGTGTTTCATTTGTAAAATTAGTCCATTCTCTTCTGACCTTGTCTTTTCATCAGGATGCTCAGTGCATATTTTAGTCCCTATCCTGGGCTTGTTTTACTAATTGGTGGCTATACTTGCTCAACACCGATTGCCTTTGATCATGGCAGATCATTACGTTTACCTCATTAATTTGCTCCATGTGATTTTTCTCCGAATTTAAGGGTCCACGTAAAATTGGATTAATAATACATCATATGTGCCAAGAGAAAATGGAATTCCTTTGTGATTTCTGGCACCTCTCCCTACTCCTTTCTGCTCATTCCTTTCTCAATAATGGTTGGAGTGAGTCGGTCAGGGTGTACAATGCACGAGGAACAGGCTCACACACACACACACACACACACACACACACACACACACACACACACACACACACACACACACACACACACACACACACACACACACACACACACACACACACACACACACACACACACACACACACACACACACACTGACCTGAATCAATAGATGGACACACGTCAACACACTGGCTTGCTCGGCCTCTTCCCGCCCATTCCCATCTCACATGAGCCCTATAGGCATAAAGTAGATGTCATACGGTACATGCGAGCCATTCGTATACCTCCGTCACAGATTGTCACTGTACCATATGAATATGTGAATGAACATTGGAACAGACTGTGCCTCTACCTGTTACCTGTCACATAGTGTTTCCCCTTCACTGCACATCCTCTGAATATCAATTCTCTCCCTCTCTCTCTCTCTCAATTCAATTCAATTCAATTCAAGGGCTTTATTGGCATGGGAAACATGTGTTAACATTGCCAAAGCAAGTGAGGTAGACAACATGCAAAGTGAATATATAAAGTGAAAAACAACAAAAATTAACAGTAAACATTACACATACAGAAGTTTCAAAACAGTAAAGACATTACAAATGTCATATTATATATATATGTATACAGTGTTTTAACAATGTACAAATGGTTAGAGGACACAAGATAAAATAAATAAGCATAAATATGGGTTGTATTTACAATGGTGTTTGTTCTTCACTGGTTGCCCTTTTCTCGTGACAACAGGTCACAAATATTGCTGCTGTGATGGCACACTGTGGAATTTCTCTCTCTCTTTCTCTCTCTCCCCCTCTCTCTCTCTCCCCCTCTCCCTCTCTCTCCTCGTCTCTCTCTCCCCCTCTCCCTCTCTCCCCTCTCCCTCTCTCTCTCTCTCTCTCTCTCTCTCTCTCTCTCTCTCTCTCTCTCTCTCTCTCTCTCTCTCTCTCTCTCTCTCTCTCTCCCTCTCCCTCTCCCTTTCTCTCTCCCCCTCTCTCTCTCTCTCTCTCTTTCTCTCTCTCTCTCTCTCCCCTCTCCCTCTCCCTCTCTCTCTCCCCCTCTCTCTCTTTCTCCCTCTCTCTCTTTCTCCATCTCTCGCTCTCCCTCTCCCTCTCTCTCTCCCTCTCTCTCTCTCCCTCTCTATCCCTCTCTCTCTCCCCCCTCTCTCTCTCTCCCCCTCTCTCTCTCCCCCTCTCCCTCTCTCTCCTCGTCTCTCTCTCCCCCTCCCTCTCTCTCTCTCTCTCTCTCTCTCTCTCTCTCTCTCTCTCTCTCCCTCTCTCTCTCTCCCCCTCTCTCCCCCTCTCTCTCCCCTCTCTCTCCCCTCTCTCTCCTCTCTCTCCCCTCTCTCCCTCTCTCTCCCCCTCTCTCTCTCTCGCTCTCTCTCTCGCTCTCTCTCTCTCTCTCTCACTCTCTCGCTCTCTCCCCCCCTCTCTCTGCCAGGCACTATGTCTCTGCTCGCTAACAAAACACTATCATCTTCTTTGTTGTCGGGGCGCTTATTGTCTCGCGATCCAGAGCCCAACTCTGCACATGAAGACGGTTGGCAATCTATTGAGCAGATTGTATTACAGATCATTTTGTCTTTAGGCGCTGCCACTACATTGTGTGTCCCTCTTATATTGTGGCGAGCCAGACGTGTTGGTCTATTATCATATAGATAACTGAACATTTGTATTCAGACAAGAGGGGAATCTCTAATGGAATGTATTGTGTATGTGTTTAAATTTGCCTCAGTATTTTTTTGTAATTCAATCATTGCGCTTGTCTGGAATAGTGAACACAAAGCAGGACGGAGAAAAAAAAAAGAGGTTGGATGATGTGAATTGACGCTTCCCGAAGATTGGATGTTTAATTTTCAACAAACTCTGATGCTCTGTCTGCTTTATTCTGCGTTGTGTGTCATGATTACAGTGCTACTGTATTCATGGCATTGTTTTCACAAGAGGAGGAATTAGACTGTGTGTGTGTGGTAGATCTTGTCTGGTCTACTGTATAGTGATTGTCTGTGGGTTTGTATGAATATATGTGTGACACGTGGTGTGTTTCCAGTGTGTGTGTGTGTATGTGTGTGTGTGTATGTGAAAAAATGAAGATGCCACTTTGGCCTCAAAGCCGGCTACACTGCTGCTCCAACTGCCTCTATCCTTAGGCACAGATCTAGGATCAGCTCACCCTCCCCAAATCACAACCTTAATCACTGCTGCTCTCACTGCCTCTACTCCTAGTGGCTGATCTCGAATCAGTGTACCCTGCCCGTATTATATATTAGAGGTAAAAATTGAAAAAAACTGATCTTAGATCAGTGTCTTCTCAATACACCACTGCAGCTCCCAGTGCATCTGACTTCTGTTAACCTGTTACTCCTACCCCCTACTTTTTCGAACATTCTGTTAAAAATCTCGCAACATTTAAGCACCCTGCTTCTCATGACAGGAATATAGTATATGCATATGATTAGTATGTGTGGATAGAAAACACTCAGACGTTTATAAAACTGGTTAAATCACGGCTGTGACTATAACAGAACGTGCGTTTCATCGAAAAGTGCAGGAAAATCTGATCACTGAAAATGGAAAAATATATCCATGCGCAACTTCAACCGATTGATAAAGGTGAACCACATTAAATGGGGCCGAGGTTGCAATACCTACAGCTTCCACACGATGTCAACAGTCTTGTCATTTGCCTACGATTTGTTTCTTGGTCAAACGAAGAAGAGACAGCCCATTTCTTCAGGTCTCCGACCGGATATTTTGGTTGAGATTTACCCGGACATTATTTCCAGACGTACAGCTATAGAATATACATCGCCTCGTGATCAATTTGATCGCTTATTAACGTTTACTAATACCTAAAGTTGCATTACAAAAGTATTTAGAAGTGTTTTGTGAAAGTTTATCGTCAACTTTTTTCATTTTAAAAAATGACGTTACGTTATAAAACGCAATTTTTTTCGTTGATCACAGTCTTCATAGATCGATATCTAGGCTATATATGGACCGATTTAATCGAAAAAATACCCAATAGTGTTTATGGGACATCTAGGAGTGCCAACAAAGAAAGATGGTCAAAGGTAATGAATGTTTTATATTTTATTTTGCGTTTTGTGTAGCGCCGACTATGCTAATTATTTTGTTTACGTCCCCTGCGGGTCTTTTGGGGTGTTACATGCTATCAGATAATAGCTTCTCATGCTTTCGCCAAAAAACATTTAAAAAATCTGACTTGTTGCCTGGATTCACAACGAGTGTAGCTTTAACTCAATACCCTGCATGTGTATTTTAATGAGCGTTTGAGTTTTAACGAGTGCTATTAGCATTTAGCGTAGCGCATTTGCATTTCCAGATGTCTAGATGGGACGCCTGCGTGTCAGGTAGGAGCAAGAGGTTAAAGTCAATCTGAGTGTTGACGTGAGCCAGTGAGGAAGGAGAAATCTGTTCAGCTCGTCAACCACAGCTACTATACACCTAGAGCGAGCGAGCTATCGTCTTATTCCCACAGCAAAGGTGTTCAGTAGCATTTTCCAAGTGCTTCACTGAGGTTCCTCTTTGAAGATTCAAACGCTTCTGTTCTCATATTTTAGAGGGAATCTGAAACTCCTTGATACTTCGCTACTTCAAGTGCTGTTTTTAACTTTGAGAGAGAGAAAGAGAGAGGGGAAGAGAGAGAGAGAGATGTATGTTGGACATTATGTGCGTTATGACTTACTTAAATCTTGTATGTCTGTACCATATGTTCCATATAAAGTCAGCTTTCTTTTGGCCTTAATTACTTTCTTGTATGTGAGGTGGTGTGTACCTTTGTTTATGTACCTGTCTGAGTGTGTAGCCGGTGTGTACTGTACAGTACGCAAGTTGTTTTTGTGTATGTCTGTGTATCTGTGTGTGAGTCAAGAGGGCAAGAGTGGCTATGTGAGAGGTGTGTGTGTGTGTGTGTTTTTAACTAAGGTGTGCATTGCACACGTGTACGCCTGTTTTGTGTGTGCATGTGTATGCATGCGTCTGTCTGTACATGTATCTCTCTCTCCGACAGTCTGCGAGTGTGAGCTAGCTCGTCTGCCGGAGAGCGTCCCTCTGATCTTCCCTGTGCGTTCTTTCACTTTCAACATCTTCCCTTTCTTATGGAAAAGAGCCAATTAGAGTTGTGTCTGTTTGTTTTAAACAAAATGGCTTTTAATTAGTGTGATCAAAACCTCCCTTCTGTAGGCCGGCGGAGCCACTTTGTAGTCCCCCTCCTGATCGCGCCACGCCGGTTTGATGCTGCCTGATAGGACAGGAAGGCAATCTGATGAGTTTTAATGAATGTACTTACTTTGTCTCTCTCTCTCCTCTGTTCTCTCCCTCTGTTTCCTCCTCTTTTTTGTGTTCTGGGTCTTTTGTTGTATTGTTATTGTGCTTCCTCCTCCTCCTCTTCCTACCCTCATATCCCCTCTTTCTCTCTATTAGTCTCTCTTTCTCTCTCCATCCCCCTCTCTCTCTGCCTGTGGCTCGAGACACTCTCAGTGGTCATTCTTCATTGTAGTGCTGTTCTACTTTAGACAGAAACTGGTGCACTCACACACTCAGACAAACTCACACCCTCTCTTTGACAGATTGATTGTAACTGAGATTGAACTCTGTGTTGGTCCAGTCAGGACAAAACCATCAGTTTCTAGCTAGTGGGTCAAATTCTAAGGATCTATCTTGTCATGTGCTCTTTCCCTGTGGAGGGCAGTTGCTAGTGTGTGTGTGTGTGTGTGTGTGTGTGTGTGTGTGTGTGTGTGTGTGTGTGTGTGTGTGTGTGTGTGTGTGTGTGTGTGTGTGTGTGTGTGTGTGTGCCAGGTGCTCTATTGGTTTGTATTGTACTGACAGTGGCTGCAGGGAGTGAGTCTGAGACCCAATCATTCTCCACTGCTCAGCTCTCCATACTGGACCCTAATTGACATGTGTGTGTGTTTTGAGCATGTGTGTGTGTGTATGTCAGCTGAAATGGGTCCTACTGACAGCTGTCAGGTTGTTTGGCTCAATCTCCTCCATATCCCCAGGTCTTAAACTCTCTCACACACACACACACACACACACACACACACACACACACACACACACACACACACACACACACACACATGACACACACACACACACACACACACACACACACACACACACACACACACACACACACACACACACACACACACACACACACACACACACACACAACACACACACACACACACACACACACACACACACACACACACACACACACACACACACACACACACACACTGTATATGACCATTGTCAACCCATGAACTAAAGTTCAATCGAAACCTAATATGCTCTGTTGATAGCAGGTAGATGCCTGAGCCAATTTCCTTAAACCATCTCAGAGTAGGTGTCTGATCCAGGATCAGTTTTGCTTTTCAGATCATAGTGAATAAGATTACATGGGCAGTGGGACCTGATCCCAGCACTTCTACTCTGAGACGCTTTCTGAATATGGGCCCTGGTCTACCCTTCTCACGGTTTAACAGCTCAGATAAAGCCTGGATAGTGGACAATAAACTCTGTTTTACAATCCAATCCATTTCTATAGGTCCATCTATCCTCAGGGTCGTGTAACAGGCTCTTGTTATTAGTAGGGAGGTGTTGTCTGTAACTCTCAGCTCTTATGGGCTAGATTGTGGCAGCAGTACAGGTTTTCATTGTTCTGGCCTTTTGCTGGACGTACAGTCCTGATTTATTTTACAAGTTAGCCTTGACCTCAAGACCTTCATTAGAGCTGGGGATACACACACGCGCGCAAGCACAGACAAACAAACAAACAAGCACACACACACACACACACACACACACACACACACACACACACACACACACACACACACACACACACACACACACACACACACACACACACACACACACACACACACACACACACACACACACACACACACACACACACACACACACACACACACACACACACGTTCTGACATGGCTTTATGAGCAGCCTAGTCCTCCCATTGCCATCAGTGCTGTAGGGTCTGATAGATGAACAGAATAAAGGGACAGTAAGGACTAATCAAAATACTAGATACACTATCTGGCCAGGAGTGTCTGTTGTGTATATATATATATATACACAGTTGATGTTGGAAGTTTACATACACCCCAGCCAAACACATTTAATCTCAGTTTTTCACAATTCCTGACATTTAATCGTAGTAATAATTCCCTGTCTTAGGTCAGTTAGGATTACCACTTTATTTTAAGAATGTGAAATGTCAGAGTAATAGTAGAGAGAGAGAATGACTTATTTCAGTTTTTATTTCTTTCATCACATTCCCAGTGGGTGAGAAGTTTACATACACTCAATTAGTATTTGGTAGCATTGCCTTTACATTGTTTAACTTGGGTCAAATGTTTCAGGCAGCCTTCCACAAGCTCCCCACAATAAGTTGGATGAATTTTGGCCCATTTTGGCCCACCTTGAGTCAGGTTTGTAGGCCTCCTTGCTCGCACATGCTTTTTCAGTTCTGCCCACAAATGTTCTATGGGATTGAGGTCAGGGCTTTGTGATGGCCCCTCCAATACCTTGACTTTGTTGTCCTTAAGCCATTTTGTCACAACTTTGGAAGTTTGCTTGGGGTCGTTGTCCATTTGGAAGACTCATTTGCTACCAAGCTTTAACTTCCTGACTGATGTCTTGAGATGTTGCTTCAATATATCCACATAATGTTCCTACCTCATGATGCCATCTATTTTGTGAAGTGCATCAGACCCTCCTGCAGGAAAGCACCCCCACAACATGATGCTACCACCACCGTGCTTCACGGTTAGCTTGCAAGCTTCCCCCTTTTTCTTCCAAACATAACGATGGTCATTACGGCCAAACAGTTCTATTTTTGTTTCATCAGATCAGGACATTTCTCCAAAAAGTACGATCTTTGTCCCCGTGTGCAGTTGCAACCCGTAATCTGGCTTTTTTATGGAGGTTTTGGAGCAGTGGCTTCCTCCTTGCTGAGCGGCCTTTCAGGTTATGTCGATCTAGTACTCGTTTTCCTTTGGATATAGATACTTTTTCCTCTTTTTCTTCCTACCTTTTTCCTCCAGCATCTTCACAAGGTCCTTTGCTGTTGTTCTGGGATTGATTTGCACTTTTTGCACCAAAGTACGTTCATCTCTAGGAGACAGAACGCGTCTCCTTCCTGAGCGGTATGATGGCTGCATGGTCCCATGGTGTTTATACTTGTGTACTATTGTTTGCACAGATGAACTGTGGTACCTTCAGGCATTTGAAAATTGCTCCCAAGGATGACCCAGACTTGTGGATGTCTAAAATTGTTTTTCTGAGGTCTTGACAGTTTTCTTTTGATTTCCCCATGATGTCAAGCAAAGAGGCACAGAGTTTAAAGGTAGGCCTTGAAATACATCCACAGGTAAACCTCCAATTGACTCAAATTATTTCCATTAGACTATCAGAAGCTTCTAAAGCCATGACATCATTTTCTGGAATTTTCCAAGCTGTTTAAGGGCACAGTCAACTTAGTGTGCAAACTGAATGGAAATATGATCAAATTATAAGTTATAAATAATCTGTCTGTTAACATTTGTTGGAAATTAAATAATAAAAGTAGATGTCCTTCAAAACTATAGTTTGTTCAAGAAGAAATTTGTGGATTTGAAAAACAGCAATTACAGCCTTGTAGAAACTTCCGATTTTAGTTGAAGTCAAGTTTGTTGAGGTAATCTGAAGAGATTTCACCCTTGGTCATTGTATTTTGTGTTTTTGTTATATGTTTGGGTTGGCTTGATGGGTTTATATGTTGTTTTCGTACCATACGGTTTGTAGTATTTGGGATCAACAGCTGATTAGGGGTGTGTATAGGCTTGGCTGCCTGTGGCGATTCTCAATGGCCATTCCATTGATTGGGAACCGTATTACCAGCTGACTTTCTTCTTTAAATAGTTTTGCATAGTTTGTACCTGTCTCTGTGTTGTTCTCACCAGATAGGAAATTGTTTCACGCTCCAGTTCTGTTGTTTTTGTATTTCAGTGTATTTCATGTACCGCTATTCTGTTCAAAAGTCAGAGTAACCTAGCCATTTCCGACTTTCTTCAAGATCCCTTTACAGTTGGTATATATATATCTGACTTTACCACCACCATATATATATATACCAACAGACAGTTCAAAAGTTTGGGGCCACTTTTCCTTGAAAAGATACATGAAATGAGTTGCAAAATGAATAGGAAATTTCATTTTTTCTGACATCTATAAATAATTATTTTTAAATGAAATAATAAATGTGTCCTTCAAACTTTGATTTTGTCAAGAAAGAATCCTCAATTTGCAGCAATTACAGCCTTGCAGACCAGGACATTTCCTTGTCAATTTGGACATAATCTGTTTCACCCATGCTTCCTGAAGCACCTCCAGTTGTTGGTTATTGATGGCTTTGCCCATCTTAATATTTTATTTTTATTGGCCAGTCTGAGATATGGCTTTTTCTTTGCAACCCAGAGTCGCCTCTTCACTGTTGATGATGAGACTGGTGTTTTGCAGTCTTTAATGAAGCTGCCTGTTGAGGACTTGTCTGTTTCTCAAATTAAACACCAATGTACTTGTCCTCTTGCTCAGTTGTGCACTGCCTCCCACTTCTCTTTCTATTCTGGTTAGAGCTAGTTTGCACTGTTCTGTGAAGGGAGTAGTACACAGTGTTGTACGAGATCTTCAGTTTCTTGGCAATTTCTCGCATGGAATAGCCTTCATTTGCTGATGCTCCAGATACTCCACTAGTCTAAAGAAGGCCCATTTTATTGCTTCTTTAATCAGGACAACAGTTTTCAGCTGTGCTAACATAATTGTAAAATGGTTTTCTAATGATCAATTAGCCTTTTAAAATGATAAACTTGGATTAGCTAACACAACGTGCCATTGGAACACAGGAGTGATGGTTGCTGATAATGGGCCTCTGTACGCCTATGTAGATATTCCAGAAAAAATCTGCCGTTTCCACCTAATATAATCATTTACAACATTAACAATGTCTACACTGTATTTCTGATCAATTTGATGTTTTTTTTAATGGACAAACAGTTAGCTTTTCTTTCAAAAACAAGGTCATTTCTAAGTGACCCCAAAATTTTTGAAAGGTATACCAGATAATTAGGTTAGGTCGCCGTTCGATATGGCACCCTACTCTTTAGGTAGTGCACTACTTTAGACCAGGGCCCATAGGGAATAGGGTGCCATTTGGATGTAGGTCACAGGGACAGGAGAGGACTGACACACACACACACACACACACACACACACACACACACACACACACACACACACACACACACACACACACACACACACACACACACACACACACACACACACACACACACACACACACACACACACACACACACACATGGGAAAAGGAGTTGTGTGTGTATGCATTAAGTACTGTATTGTATGTGTGAGGATCTCTGTTGCCTACATTGGTTCCACACTGACAGAATCAGAGCAGACTGACTTAGGTCCTGTTTCAGTTTCTGTGTTTCTGAGACTACCTCTAATTTATGCTCTGCTATGGCTGGGCCTGACTGGGTGTTATATTAGCAGCAATGTGTGTGTGTGTAACCTATATAAGGCTAGAAGGATTGGATATTGTGTGTTCACAGGAGAACTAAGGAGAGCCAGTCACACGAGAGAGGGGAGGTTGGTAAGTACAGAGGGAATGGAGGACATTTTATCCACTACATTTCTCATTCCTTCACACTCTGTCTATACATACGGTGTATCTTTATCTCCCCCCTCACTCTCTCACCCCCTCTCTCCCACCCCCTCTCTCCCACCCCATCTCTAAAGAAAGGCTGTAAGGAGAAGAGTGTGGGGGCAGAACGCTCCCTCTCTCTACAGTCTCTTGTTAAACTGCTGGCAGATGACAGAAAAATTAGAGACATTTCTCCTGCTGACAGGTTGTTGTGTGTCTCTTCTGCTTCAAATGATTTGTGTCACTTTGTTTTCACTCAAGCTGTCTCTCCTGCACAATGAGCACAGTGTACAGGTTGTCTTCCATAGGGAGGACCCGATTCATCTATCTCCTAGCTGCCTGCCTCTCAAACCCATCACACACACACACATACACAGACGCGCATGCATGCTCACACAAAGCGCACGCATGCATGGATACACACACACACACGCACGCACGCACGCACGCACGCACGCACGCACGCACGCACGCACACACACACACACACACACACACACACACACACACACACACACACACACACACACACACACACACACACACACACACACACACACACACACACACACACACACACACACACACACACACACACACCAGGAGGGAAGCAGGAGACAGAGAGATGGCTGCTGCTACTTCTTGCTAATTATAAGGACACACTTTGATTGCCTTGTTTGGAAACACTTCTCAAACAGCTGTAATGGTAATAATTAGTCTCTGCTGAGGTTTACACGGCAGACAGAGGAGGCACAGTCATGTCTGACCCCCTGTATGTCTATGTGTGTGTTTGTGTGTGTGTGTGTGCAGGGGTGTCATGCATCCATTAGTTTAAATGGGGGCGTGCATTATGTGAGGACTGAGGGGGGTTCAATTGTCCCTTTAATGAATTATGAACATTGATTATTAAAGAACTTGTATACCTTAAGAGTTTAGTACAATTGCCACGCTGGTATAGTATCATCATAACCCAAGAATGACAGAGATTCTAGTATTTTCTAAAGTCTAGCAACCTTGCCAGCAGGCCTGCCAACTAAGACAGCAGACAAGCTACTCTAACTTGATTGGTAGCCTGAAATGGCTTAGTAGCTAGTAATGAGGTTGGGAGACTGGGAACCTATCTAGCTGGCTAGCTAAAGCCTACTTCATAAAATTGCTAGGTGGCAATTCATCAAGAAGGAATAATCAAGAAGGAATCATCAAGAAGGAATCAATACATAGCTTGATCAAATTCATTTACAAACATACTGTACCTCCTGGGAGTCCTGCCCATCACCGGCAGCTCAAACCTAATCAAATCTAATTGGACTCCCGAATGGCGCAGCGGTCTAACGCAAAGAATCTCAGTGCAAGTTGCTTCACTACAGACATCCAGGTTCGAATCTAGGCTGTATCAAACCAGCCGTGATTGGGAGTCCCACAGTACGGAGGCAAGTTGGCCCAGCGTGGTCCAGGTTTGGCCGGTGTAGGCCATCAATGTAAATAAGAATTTATTCTTAGCTCACTTGCCTGGTTAAATAAAGGTTAAATAAAACACTGGGTGTGTCACTTGACTCTCTCTCTCTCTACCCCTCCACAGAAGATACAACCTGCATGCACTAGTGTTTTGCCAAGCATATTTTTGCTGCATGGTGCACCTTGGAAGGAAGCACTTACGAGGTCGTAGAGGGGTACTCTCTTTGCCTGTGTAACCGATGTGAAATGGCTAGCTAGTTAGTGGTGGTGCGCGCTAATAGCGTTTCAATCGGTGTCGTCACTCGCTTTGAGACCTTGAAGTAGTGGTTCCCCTTGCTCTGCAAGGGCCGCGGCTTTTGTGGAGCGATGGGTAACTATGCTTCGTGGGAGGCAGTTGTTGATGTGTGCAGAGGGTCCCTGGTTCGAGCCCGGGTATGGGCGAGGGGACGGACTAAAGTTATACTGTTACACTTGGTCCAGTCAGTGAGCCCCCTCTGCAAAATACAGCTGACAGATCTTTTTTATAAATAATTATGATAAATTGTGGGCTTACATTGAATATCCCCTTGAGCATGGTGAAGTTATTAATTACACTTTGTATCAATTACATCCAGTCACTACAGAGATACCGGTGTCCTTCCTAACTCAGTTGCTGGAGAGGAAGGAAACCATTCAGGGATTTCACCATGAGGCCAATGGTGATTTTAAAACAGTTACACAGTTTAATGGCAGTGATAGGAGAAAACTGAACATTGTCGTTACTCCACAATACTAACCTACGTGACAGAGTGAAAAGAAGGAAGCCTGTACAGAATACCAATATTTATTCCAAAGCATGCATCATGTTTGCAACAAGGCATTAAAGTAATGCTGCAAAGAAATGTGGCAGAGCAATTCACTTTTTTACCTGAATAAAAAGTGTTATGTGTGGAGCAAATTCAATACAACACATTACTGAGTACCACTCTCCATATTTTCAAGCATAGTAGTTGTTGCATCATGTTATGGGCATGCTTGTAATCGATAAGGACTGGGGAGTTTTTCAGGATGAAAAGAAACGGAAGCACAGGCAAAATCCTAGAGGAAAACCTGGTTCTGCCTCCTTTCCACCAGACACTGGGAGATGAATTCACCTTTCAGCTGGACAATAACCTAAATCACACTGGCAAATCTACACAAATTGCTAACCAAGAAGACGGTGAATGTTTTTGACTGGCTGAGTTACAGTTTTGACCTAAATCTACTTGAAAATCTATGGCAAGACCTGAAACTGTTTGGTTAGCAATGATCAACAACCAATTTGACAGAGCTTGAACAATTTTGTAAAGAATAATGGGCAAATATTGTACAATATTGTACATCTGGGCTATTTTCTCCACTGGCTGTCTGCTGGGTGTGAAAATCATCTGTCAGGAATCATTTCTCTGTGGCGTCAAGTTTCCTGTGAGCATCACACACTGTCTGTTGTTACATAGCTCAGAGACAGTACTTCATATTCACTAATAATGGTACATTACTGTCCTGTTGTTGGTGTAGGTCCTATCTAATGATAATGTGTTACCACAATGCTCATTATCAAATCATTATTTGCTGTACAACAAGTTCTCACCATGTTCTGTACATGTTTATTAGATCAGCTATGTAAATCCATTTGTTCAGTCAAGGCTTGAACAGCCATGCAGCTGATCCTCTGAAGCCCTAAATGTAACATGTTACACAGAGAGGAACAGTGGTGGTGCCTCCACACACACAGCAGGAGACTAATCGACTCAGAGGCCCTGTCCCTGACATGTGGGCAGACACTAGAGCAGTGTCCCTGACATGGGGGCAGACACTAGAGCAGTGTCCCTGACATGGGGGCAGACACTAGAGCCCTTTCCCTGACATGTGGGCAGACACTAGAGCAGTGTCCCTGACATGTGGGCAGACACTAGAGCAGTGTCCCTGACATGGGGGCAGACACTAGAGCAGTGTCCCTGACATGGGGGCAGACACTAGAGCTGTGTCCCTGACATGGGGGCAGACACTAGAGCCCTGTCCCTGACATGTGGGCAGACACTAGAGCAGTGTCCCTGACATGTGGGCAGACACTAGAGCAGTGTCCCTGACATGGGGGCAGACACTAGAGCAGTGTCCCTGACATGTGGGCAGACACTAGAGCAGTGTCCCTGACATGTGGGCAGACACTAGAGCCCTGTCCCTGACATGTGGGCAGACACTAGAGCAGTGTCCCTGACATGTGGGCAGACACTAGAGCAGTGTCCCTGACATGGGGCAGACACTAGAGCTGTGTCCCTGACATGGGGGCAGACACTAGAGCAGTGTCCCTGACATGTGGGCAGACACTAGAGCCCTGTCCCTGACATGTGGGCAGACACTAGAGCAGTGTCCCTGACATGTGGGCAGACACTAGAGCAGTGTCCCTGACATGGGGCAGACACTAGAGCTGTGTCCCTGACATGGGGGCAGACACTAGAGCAGTGTCCCTGACATGGGGCAGACACTAGAGCAGTGTCCCTGACATGTGGGCAGACACTAGAGCAGTGTCCCTGATATGGGGCAGACACTAGAGCTGTGTCCCTGACATTGGGGCAGACACTAGAGCAGTGTCCCTGACATGTGGGCAGACACTAGAGCAGTGTCTCTGACATGGGGCAGACACTAGAGCTGTGTCCTTGACATGGGGGCAGACACTAGAGCAGTGTCCCTGACATGGGGGCAGACACTAGAGCAGTGTCCCTGACATGGGGGCAGACACTAGAGCAGTGTCCCTGACATGGGGGCAGACACTAGAGCAGTGTCCCTGACATGGGGGCAGACACTAGAGCAGTGTCCCTGACATGTGGGCAGACACTAGAGCAGTGTCCCTGACATGGGGCAGACACTAGAGCTGTGTCCCTGACATGGGGGCAGACACTAGAGCAGTGTCCCTGACATGGGGGCAGACACTAGAGCAGTGTCCCTGACATGGGGCAGACACTAGAGCCCTGTCCCTGACATGGGGGCAGACACTAGAGCCCTGTCCCTGACATGGGGGCAGACACTAGAGCCCTGTTGCTGACATGGGGGCAGACACTAGAGCCCTGTCCCTGACATGGGGGCAGACACTAGAGCCCTGTCCCTGACATGGGGGCAGACACTAGAGCCCTGTCCCTGACATGGGGGCAGACACTAGAGCCCTGTCCCTGACATGGGGGCAGACACTAGAGCAGTGTCCCTGACATGGGGGCAGATACTAGAGCAGTGTCCCTGACATGGGGCAGACACTAGAGCTGTGTCCCTGACATGGGGCAGACACTAGAGCAGTGTCCCTGACATGGGGGCAGACACTAGAGCCCTGTCCCTGACATGGGGGCAGACACTAGAGCCCTGTCCCTGACATGGGGTCAGACACTAGAGCTGTGTCCCTGACATGGGGGCAGACACTAGAGCAGTGTCCCTGACATGGGGGAAGACACTAGAGCCGTGTCCCTGACATGGGGGCAGACACTAGAGCCCTGTCCCTGACATGGGGGCAGACACTAGAGCTGTGTCCCTGACATGGGGGCAGACACTAGAGCAGTGTCCCTGACATGGGTGCAGACACTAGAGCAGTGTCCCTGACATGGGGGCAGACACTAGAGCTGTGTCCCTGACATGGGGGCAGACACTAGAGCAGTGTCCCTGACATGGGGGCAGACACTAGAGCAGTGTCCCTGACATGGGGGCAGACACTAGAGCCCTGTCCCTGACATGGGGGCAGACACTAGAGCCCTGTCCCTGACATGGGGGCAGACACTAGAGCCCTGTCCCTGACATGGGGGCAGATACTAGAGCCCTGTCCCTGACATGGGGGCAGACACTAGAGCCCTGTCCCTGACATGGGGGCTTACACTAGAGCAGTGTCCCTGACATGGGGGCAGATACTAGAGCAGTGTCCCTGACATGGGGCAGACACTAGAGCAGTGTCCCTGACATGGGGGCAGACACTAGAGCCCTGTCCCTGACATGGGGGCAGACACTAGAGCCCTGTCCCTGACATGGGGTCAGACACTAGAGCTGTGTCCCTGACATGGGGGCAGACACTAGAGCAGTGTCCCTGACATGGGGGCAGACACTAGAGCCGTGTCCCTGACATGGGGGCAGACACTAGAGCCCTGTCCCTGACATGGGGGCAGACACTAGAGCTGTGTCCCTGACATGGGGGCAGACACTAGAGCAGTGTCCCTGACATGGGGGCAGACACTAGAGCCCTGTCCCTGACATGGGGGCAGACACTAGAGCTGTGTCCCTGACATGGGGGCAGACACTAGAGCAGTGTCCCTGACATGGGGGCAGACACTAGAGCAGTGTCCCTGACATGGGGGCAGACACTAGAGCTGTGTCCCTGACATGGGGGCAGACACTAGAGCAGTGTCCCTGACATGGGGGCAGACACTAGAGCCCTGTCCCTGACATGGGGGCAGACACTAGAGCCCTGTCCCTGACATGGGGGCAGACACTAGAGCCCTGTCCCTGACATGGGGGCAGATACTAGAGCCCTGTCCCTGACATGGGGCAGACACTAGAGCAGTGTCCCTGACATGGGGGCAGACACTAGAGCCCTGTCCCTGACATGGGGGCAGACACTAGAGCAGTGTCCCTGACATGGGGCAGACACTAGAGCCCTGTCCCTGACATGGGGGCAGACACTAGAGCCCTGTCCCTGACATGGGGGCAGACACTAGAGCCCTGTCCCTGACATGGGGGCAGACACCCTGTCCCTGACATGGGGGCAGCAGTGTCCCTGACATGGGGCAGACACTAGAGCAGTGTCCCTGACATGGGGCAGACACTAGAGCCCTGTCCCTGACATGGGGCAGACACTAGAGCCCTGTCCCTGACATGGGGGCAGACACTAGAGCCCTGTCCCTGACATGGGGGCAGACACTAGAGCCCTGTCCCTGACATGGGGGCAGACACTAGAGCCCTGTCCCTGACATGGGGGCAGACACTAGAGCCCTGTCCCTGACATGGGGGCAGACACTAGAGCCCTGTTCCTGACATGGGGGCAGACACTAGAGCAGTGTCCCTGACATGGGGGCAGATACTAGAGCAGTGTCCCTGACATGGGGGCAGACACTAGAGCAGTGTCCCTGACATGGGGGCAGACACTAGAGCCCTGTCCCTGACATGGGGGCAGATACTAGAGCAGTGTCCCTGACATGGGGGCAGACACTAGAGCAGTGTCCCTGACATGGGGGCAGATACTAGAGCAGTGTCCCTGACATGGGGGCAGATACTAGAGCAGTGTCCCTGACATGGGGGCAGATACTAGAGCAGTGTCCCTGACATGGGGGCAGACACTAGAGCAGTGTCCCTGACATGGGGGCAGTTACTAGAGCAGTGTCCCTGACATGGGGGCAGACACTAGAGCCCTGTCCCTGACATGGGGGCAGATACTAGAGCAGTGTCCCTGACATGGGGGCAGACACTAGAGCAGTGTCCCTGACATGGGGGCACACACTAGAGCAGTGTCCCTGACATGGGGGCAGATACTAGAGCAGTGTCCCTGACATGGGGGCAGACACTAGAGCAGTGTCCCTGACATGGGGGCAGACACTAGAGCCCTGTCCCTGACATGGGGGCAGATACTAGAGCAGTGTCCCTGACATGGGGGCAGACACTAGAGCAGTGTCCCTGACATGGGGGCAGACACTAGAGCAGTGTCCCTGACATGGGGGCAGATACTAGAGCAGTGTCCCTGACATGGGGGCAGACACTAGAGCAGTGTCCCTGACATGGGGGCAGACACTAGAGCACTGTTGCTGACATGGGGGCAGACACTAGAGCAGTGTCCCTGACATGGGGGCAGACACTAGAGCCCTGTCCCTGACATGGGGGCAGACACTAGAGCCCTGTCCCTGACATGGGGGCAGACACTAGAGCCCTGTCCCTGACATGGGGGCAGACACTAGAGCCCAGATCAATCAGGTGTGATCTGTGTTTTTGTCTTTAATCACAGTTACACTGACCCTGACCCTACCTAGCTATAAGGACACTTACTGAAGAGGTCCATGTAGACTGACAAAACACACACACACACACAGTGACACACAAACAAACACAGACACACACAAAATAATGCAATCACACACACACACATTCCCCAGCCCCAACTCGACATGGAAGGCCTCTGCCCTCTAAAAGACAGAACCAATCAAATAAAGACTTGTGCCTGCCTATCAGTCCCTCCCTGCTCTGTCCAGGCAGAAGTAATCAAATCAAGGATGTGCTCTCTCTCACTTATGAAAAGCTTCTTGTCAAAAGAGCTGCTCTTTGGTGTTTGGTGATCCCCCTGTCACTATAAACCAGAAAGCTTGAGTTCCTCACGGTAAATACCGTAGCAGCTAGTAACACAGACAGAAACTTTAACCCTGACTCTCTCGCCCAAATATCTATGGATAATGTATACATATACACTGAGTGCACAAAAGGAGACTATTGGGCTCCTGCTGTGTGTGTGGAGGCACCACCACTGTACCTCTCAGTGTAACATGTTACATTTAGGGCTTCAGAGGATCAGCTGCATGGCTGTTCAAGCCTTGACTGAACAAATGGATTTACATAGCTGATCTAATAAACATGTACAGAACATGGTGAGAACTTGTTGTACAGCAAATAATGATTTGATAATGAGCATTGTGGTAACACATTATCATTAGATAGGACCTACACCAACAACAGGACAGTAATGTACCATTATTAGTGAATATGAAGTACTGTCTCTGAGCTATGTAACAACAGACAGTGTGTGATGCTCACAGGAAACTTGACGCCACAGAGACATGATTCCTGACAGATGATTTTCACACCCAGCAGACAGCCAGTGGAGAAAATAGCCCAGATGTGCCAGAAACACAACACTTACCATCAGTGGGCTATAGCTCACAGTCACAAGTTCACACACATATTCACACATACGTAAAGGGGGTGCAAGTCATTCAAAATCCTATTTTCCCTAACTTTAACTTTAACTCCTAACCATAACTTTAACTCTTACACCTAATTCTAACCTTAACCCTAATTGTAACCCTAAACCTAACCCCTAAGCCTAAAATGGCCCTACAGGGGAGAATTTTCGTTGTTCTACTATCCTTTTGGGTGATTTCTGGTACCCACAAGGATGGTAATATAGGATAGTAATACAAGCCCACACATACACACACATCCAACATTACACCATTCCTATACTACATGTGTTACACCTGGATTAGCTGTGTGTGTGTGTGTGTGTGTGTGTGTGTGTGTGTGTGTGTGTGTGTGTGTGTGTGTGTGTGTGTGTGTGTGTGTGTGTGTGTGTGTGTGTGTGTGTGTGTGTGTGTGTGTGCGTGTGCGTGTGTGTGTGAGAGAGATCAAACACACACCATCCATGCATGTATGGGATTCCTTCATCTCTCTCTCTCCTGTCCTCGCTTCCATTATCTAATCTAAGAGACTAATCCTCTTGTGGTATTAATCTGCTTTAACGAGGGTTTGTTACCGTGCTGAGATGGAATTAAAACCCTGGGAGGTGGAGGGGGAGGGTGTGTATGTGAGTTTGGGGGAAGGGGGACAGGGGAGGCTCTGACATACAACGCTAAGCTGTTATGTCTTCTCTTGTAGACCTATACCCTGTTTCTCCTCTCCTTCTCACATCGCCACTCTAGAACCAATGATAACTTTGCCAAATAGTGAACTTCCATCTAAATCATTTGATTATGTACAGTATTTGACTTAGGTGTGGTTAGTGTGTGCATTGTGCTGTAAGTAGACCACATTCCCTGTCTGGATTCCTTATATGAGAAACCTTCAGTGAAACTTAGAATTCTAAGTACTAAGAGTAATTTAATAGGATCTTTATTCACTGAAATCTGTGTTCTGCTCCCATATGTCAAATCAGGATTTGTCCCATTGCTCTCCTTCTCATTATTCTGTTATTGTCCAGATTCGATGTTGTCCTGTTGTGGTGTTGATTCAGAGCCTGATGTTGATGCTGTCTGTTATAAAGTCTTGTTGAGCTAGTTTACCACAGTAACAGACCCTACAGTAGTGTCTTCTTTGTGACTAGTTATTGTATTCTCTGGATGTGTCCCAAATGGCATCCTCTTCCCTATATACTGCACTGTTTTCACCAGAGCCCTATAGGCCCTAGTCAAACGTAGTACGCTATAATAGGGAATAGGATGCTTTTTGGGATGCATCCTCTCTCTGAGGTAAACTAAGGTCAGTTTATAGTCTCTCTATGTTACATGTCATCTCCATGATTTTTTCAAAACTAAGTTTGGTCATTTGGAACCTTTTAACTCATTAAGATATTAGTGACACATCTGGCTCTTATTAACGTCCACACAGTTAGTCTTTGTCTGGCCATCTGACGAGTAGAGAATGCTACATACCACAGATATTTTTGACTTTCTCCTTGTCTCCACGAGGTTTTGGTGTTCTCGTCGGTTCTGTTTTCTGATTGGTTCCTGTGTTGTTTTGACCAATCAGATCGTTGCCTATATTTACTGTATGAAGGACAAGACTGACTATGGAAAGATATACACTGCTCCAAAAAATAAAGAGAACACTTAAACAACACAATGTAACTCCGAGTCAATCACACTTCTGTGAAATCAAACTGTCCACTTAGGAAGCTACACTGATTGACAATAAATATCACATGCTGTTGTGCAAATGGAATAGACAACAGGTGGAAATTATAGGCAATTATCAAGACACCCCCAATAAAGGAGTGGTTCTGCAGGTGGTGACCACAGACCACTTCTCAGTTCCTATGCTTCCTGGCTAATGTTTTGGTCACTTTTCAATGCTGGCGGTGCTTTCAATCTAGTGGTAGCATGAGACGGAGTCTACAAACCACACAAGTGGCTCAGGTAGAGCAGCTCATCCAGGATGGCACATCAATGCGAGCTGTGGCAAGAAGGTTTGCTGTGTCTGTCAGCGTAGTGTCCAGAGCATGGAGGCGCTACCAGGAGACAGGCCAGTACATCAGGAGACGTGGAGGAGGCCGTAGGAGGGCAACTACCCAGCAGCAGGACCGCTACCTCCACCCTTGTGCAAGGAGGAGCAGGAGGAGCACTGCCAGAGCAAAATGACCTCCAGCAGGCCACAAATGTGCATGTGTCTGCTCAAACGGTCAGAAACAGACTCCATGAGGGTGGTATGAGGGCCCAACGTCCACAGGTGGGGGTTGTGCTTACAGCCCAACACTGTGCAGGACGTTTGGCATTTGCCAGAGAACACCAAGATTGGAAAATTCACCACTGGCGCCCTGTGCTCTTCACAGATGAAAGCAGGTTCACACTGAGCACATGTGACAGACGTGACAGAGTCTGGAGACGCCGTGGAGAACGTTCTGCTGCCTGCAACATCCTCCAGCATGACCGGTTTGGCGGTGGGTCAGTCATGGTGTGGGGTGGCATTTCTTTGGGAGGCCGCACAGCCCTCCATGTGCTCGCCAGAGGTAGCCTGACTGCCATTAGGTACCGAGATGAGATCCTCAGACCCCTTGTGAGACCATATGCTGGTGCGGTTGGCCCTGGGTTCCTCCTATTGCAAGACAATGCTAGACCTCATGTGGCTGGAGTGTGTCAGCAGTTCCTACAAGAGGAAGGCATTGATGCTATGGACTGGCCCGCCCATTTCCCAGACCTGAATCCAATTGAGCACATCTGGGACATCATGTCTCGCTCCATCCACCAACGCCATGTTTCACCACAGACTGTCCAGGAGTTGGTGGATACTTTAGTCCAGGTCTGGGAGGAGATCCCTCAGGAGACCATCCGCCACCTCATCAGAAGCATGCCCATGTGTTGTAGGGAAGTCATACAGGCACGTGGAGGCTACACACACTACTGAGCCTCATTTGGACTTGTTTTAAGGACATTACATCAAAGTTGGATCAGCCTGTAGTGTGGTTTTCCACTTTAATTTTGAGTGTGACTCCAAATCCAGACCTCCATGGGTTGATCAATTTGATTTCCATTGATAATTTTTGTGTGATTTTACATACATACATACAGTACCAGTCAAAAGTTTAGACACACCTACTTATTCAAGGGTTTTTCTTTATTTTGACTATTTTCTACATTGTAGAATAATAGTAAAGACATCAAAACTATGAAATAACACATGGAATCATGTAGTAAGCAAAAGAAGTATAAAATACAGTATATGACCCCCAATCTCACAGCTAAGAACCTCACAAATACGTAGAGAAGTGACCCCCCATCACACAGCTAAGAACCTCACAAATAGGTAGAGAAAAGTGACCCCCATCACACAGCTAAGAACCTCACAAATAAGTATAGAAGTGACCCCCCATCACACAGCTAAGAACCTCACAAATAAGTAGAGAAGTGACCCCCCATCACACAGCTAAGAACCTCACAAATAAGTATAGAAGTGACCCCCATCACACACCTAAGAACCTCACAAATAAGTATAGAAGTGACCCCCCATCACACAGCTAAGAACCTCACAAATAAGTAGAGAGGTGACCCCCCATCACACAGCTAAGAACCGCGACACAGCTATTACACGGCCAATAAACAGTGCTATATACAGTACCAGTCAAAGGTTTGTGCCCATCTACTCATTACAGAGTTTTTCTTTATTTTTACTTTTTTCTACATTGTATAATAGTAGTGAAAACATGAAAACTTTTAAATAACACACATGAAATCGTGTAGTAACCAAATAAATGTTATATTTTATATTTTATATTCTTCTAAGTTTGCCTTGATGACAGCATTGCACACCCTTGTCATTCTCACAACCAGCTTCACCTGGAATTATTTTCCAACAGTCTTGAAGGAGTTCCCACATATCCTGAGCACTTGTTGGCTGCTTTTCCTTCACTCTGCGGTCCAACTCATCCCAAACCATCTCAAATGGGCTGAGATCTGGTGATTGTGGAGGCCAGGTCATCTGATGCATCACTCCATCACTTTCCATGGTCAAATAGCCCTTACACAGCCTGGAGGTGTGTTGGGTCATTGTCCTGCTGCAAAACAAATGATAGTCCCACTAAGGGCAAACCAGATGGGAAGGTGTATCGCTGCAGAATGCTGTGGTAGCCATGCTGGTTAAGTGTGCCTTGAATTCTAAATAAATCACTGACAGTGTCACCAGAAAAGCAACCCCACACCATCACACCTCCTCCTCCATGCTTCACAGTGGGAACTACACATACGGAGATCATCCGTTCACCTACTCTGCGTCTCACAAAGACATGGCGGTTGGACTCATCGGACCAAAATACAGATTTCCACAAGTCTAATGTCCATTGTTCGTGTTTCTTGGCCCAAGTAAGTCTCATCTTCTTATTAGTGTCCTTTAGTAGTGGTTTCTTTGCAGCAATTCGACCATGAACGTCTGATTCCCGCAGTCTCCTCTGAACTGTTGATGTTGAATTACTTGAACTCTGTGAATCATTTGGGCTGCAATTTCTGAGGCTGGTAACTCTAATGAACTTATCCTCTGCAGCAGAAGTTACTCTGGGTCTTCCTTTCCTGTGGTGGTCCTCATGAGAGCCAGTTTCATCATTTCGCTTGATGGTTATTGCAACTTCACTTGAAGAAACTTTGAAAGTTCTTGAAATGTTCTGCATTGACTGACCTTCATGTCGTAAAGTAATGATGGGCTGTCGTTTCTCTTTGCTTATTTGAGCTGCTCTTGCCTTAATATGGACTTGGTATTTTACCAAATAAGGCTATCTTCTGTATACCAACCCTAACTTGTCACAACACAACTGATTGGCTCAAACGCATTAAGAAGGAAAGAAATTCCACAAATTAACATTTAACAAGGCACACCTGTAAATTGAAATTAATTCCAGGTGACTACCTCATGAAGCTGGTTGAGAGAATGCCAAGAATGTGAAAAGCTGTCATCAAGGCAAAGGGTGGCTACTTTGAAGAATCTCAAATATAAAGTATATTTTTATTTGTTAAACACTTTTTTGGTTACTACATGATACCATATGTTTTATTTCATAGTTTTGATGTATTATTAAAAATAGTAAAAATAAAAACCCTTCAATTAGTAGGTTTGTCCAAACTTTTCACTGGTACATATATATTTATATATATATATATGTGTATGTGTGTGTGTGTGTGTATATATACATTATTCCCTATATATATATATAAATAAATATAAATGTGATTTGCCAATTGTATTACCTTGAATAATAGTGTAGAGTTCATGTACAAAAGTAAAGAGTGAGTGAAAGAGGAAGCCTTACTGGAGAGTAAGTAGAGAGCACTGAGTGGGTATGAGGCCTAACTGAAAATAGAGAGAGAAAGATGTCAAGAGGAGAGAGAGGGGGAGTGCAGCTGAGAGGAGAAGAGAGAGAGAGCTGTATAATTTATCGGGCCGACAGAGGAAGTGAAATATGCTGTGGGTGTGTGAGTGTGACAGTTGAGATGAATGGAGACATCAGGAGGAGGGCTCGGAGCATAGTGGCCTTGTGGGGGTGTGTGTTTTATTCACCCTGTCAGACACACACCATGTTCAAGGGTTTCATTTCAGCCGTCTCCCTGTCTGCCCTGCCTATCACGGCTGTGTGTGTGTGTGTGTGTGTGTGGCCATCAGTGCAGCTAATGGGCACACTGAGCAGAGTAACAGGTGGGGAGATGGCAGAAGTCCTCTTCTCTTCTTGTCTCCTCTTCTCTGTCTGGACAGTGGACTGCTCTCTCCATCCTATCGTCTCTTCTCGTCTCCTCTGTCTGGACAGTGGACTCCTCTCCTCTCCTCTGTCTGGACAGTGGACTGCTCTCCATCCTATCGTCTCTTCTCGTCTCCTCTGTCTGGACAGTGGACTCCTCTCCTCTGTCTGGACAGTGGACTCCTCTCCTCTCCTATGTCTGGACAGTGGACTGCTCTCTCCATCCTATCGTCTCTTCTCGTCTCCTCTGTCTGGACAGTGGACTCCTCTCCTCTCCTCTCTTCTGTCTGGACAGTGGACTCCTCTCCTCTCCTATGTCTGGACAGTGGACTCCTCTCCTCTCCTCTGTCTGGACAGTGGACTCCTCTCCTCTCCTCTGTCTGGACAGTGGACTCCTCTCCTCTCCTCTGTCTGGACAGTGGACTCCTCTCCTCTCCTCTCCTCTGTCTGGACAGTGGACTCCTCTCCTCTCCTCTCCTATGTCTGGACAGTGGACTGCTCTCTCCATCCTATCGTCTCTTCTCGTCTCCTCTGTCTGGACAGTGGACTCCTCTCCTCTCCTCTGTCTGGACAGTGGACTCCTCTCCTCTCCTCTCCTCTCCTCTCCTCTCCTCTCCTCTCCTCTCCTCTCCTCTCCTCTCCTCTGTCTGGACAGTGGACTGCTCTCTCCATCCTATCGTCTCTTCTCGTCTCCTCTGTCTGGACAGTGGACTCCTCTCCTCTCCTCTGTCTGGACAGTGGACTCCTCTCCTCTCCTCTCCTCTGTCTGGACAGTGGACTGCTCTCCATCCTATCGTCTCTTCTTGTCTCCTCTGTCTGGACAGTGGACTCCTCTCCTCTCCTCTGTCTGGACAGTGGACTGCTCTCTCCATCCTATCGTCTCTTCTCGTCTCCTCTGTCTGGACAGTGGACTCCTCTCCTCTCCTCTCCTCTGTCTGGACAGTGGACTCCTCTCCTCTCCTCTCCTATGTCTGGACAGTGGACTGCTCTCTCCATCCTATCGTCTCTTCTCGTCTCCTCTGTCTGGACAGTGGACTCCTCTCCTCTCCTCTCCTCTCCTCTCTCTCCTCTCCTCTCCTCTCCTCTCCTCTCTCCTCTCCTCTCCTCTCCTCTCCTCTCCTCTCCTCTCCTCTCCTCTCCTCTCCTCTCCTCTCCTCTCCTCTGTCTGGACAGTGGACTGCTCTCTCCACCCTCTCCTTTCCTCTCCTCTGTCTGGACAGTGGACTGTTCTCTCCATCCTCTCTGGGCCATATTATGTAACACACAGAGCCTTGCGAACCAAGTGGACAGTACAGTCAGAGAAAGAGAGAGAAGGCAGGAGTAATTCACAATGAATCATTCATTCTTGTTAATAAACACTCTATGCATATACACTGTTTTCCCGAACTCATACATAATTCAGAGAGCTCTAAATCTACCTTTGTTTTCTATAGGCCAGTTTTCCTGCTCCATGGCAACATGGTAATAATATCACACATTAAACTCTAGACCCCACTATTGCATTACACTAAAACTCTATGGTGTGTTTTGGTGACAACATGAAGATGCTTACGCTGATTTACATTGTACAGCGGTTCTCATTACTACTGTATGAAATGTGGAAACGTCCATGCTGGGAAGCGGTGATGGAGTGTGTGCTGATTTAATGACACATGGCCATGTCAGGGGAAACCTTCTTGGGTTGTGCTTCTGTACTGTCCCTTTACTTGTTCTACTCTTGTACTTCTTTATGTGTCTTTTTCTGTCTTACTCAATTGTGCTATACGGAATCCTTGGGCCGTTCCTACCCCATTGAAGTTCAAATGTAATATGGTTAAGGTAAGGGTGATCATTATGGTTAAGGTTAAGGGTTAAGGTTAGGGTTTAAGGTAGGGACATCCCAAGTATCCCGGAAAGCACTGACCTGTACTCTATCCCCCCTCTTGTGCCCCATCTTTCCTTCCATTTTTTTTTACGATTTACTATTGTTCTTCTGTCTATTGCAGAACCAGTCTAAAGTCTGGACACGCCCACTCATTCCA
This sequence comes from Oncorhynchus keta, assembly GCF_023373465.1. Taxonomy (NCBI): domain Eukaryota; kingdom Metazoa; phylum Chordata; class Actinopteri; order Salmoniformes; family Salmonidae; genus Oncorhynchus; species Oncorhynchus keta. Next base: position 42,262,645 of record NC_068433.1, read on the forward strand.
GGGGTTTTCTTTATTTTGACTATTTTCTACATATGTAGAATAATAGTGAAGACATCAAAACTGTGAAATTACACATATGGAATCATGTAGTAACCAAAAAGGTGTGAAACAAATCAAAATATATTTTAAATGCCCAGAGTGTGCAAAGATGTCATCAAGGCAAAAGGGGGGGGGGGTACTTTGAAGAATCCAAAATATAAAATATATTTTGATTTGTTTAAAACTTCATTGGTTAATATGATTCCATGTGTGTTATTTCGTAGTTTTGATGTTATTATATAGTGTAGAAAATATTAAAATCTAAAGAAAAACCCTGGAATGAGTAGGTGTGTGCTGACGTTTGACTGGTGCTGTATATAGAGCAGTGTTTATTGGCCGTGTGATAGCTGTGTCGACGTTCTTAGCTGTGTGATAGGGGGACAACTCTCTACTTATTTGTGAGGTTCTTAGCTGTGTGATAGGGGGACAACTCTACTTATTTATGAGGTTCTTAGCTGTGTGATGGGGGGTCACTTCTCAACTTATTTGTGAGGTTCTTAGCTGTGTGATGGAGGTCACTTCTCAACTTATTTGTGAGGCTCTTAGCTGTGTGATGGGGGTCACTTCTCTACTTCTTTGTGAGGTTCTTAGCTGTGTGATGGGGGTCACTTCTCAACTTATTTGTGAGGCCCTTAGCTGTGTGATGGGGGTCACTTCTCTACTTATTTGTGAGGTTCTTAGCTGTGTGATGGGGGTCACTTCTCTACTTATTTGTGAGGTTCTTAGCTGTGTGATGGGGGGTCACTTCTCAACTTATTTGTGAGGCTCTTAGCTGTGTGATGGGGGTCACTTCTCAACTTATTTGTGAGGTTCTTAGCTGTGTGATGGGGGTCACTTCTCAACTTATTTGTGGAGCTCTTACCTGTGTGATGGGAGGGGTCATTTCTCAACTTTTTTGTGAGGTTCTTAGCTGTGTGATGGAGGGTCCACATCTCTACTTATTTGTGAGATTCATAGCTGTGTGATGGGGGGTCACTTCTATACTTATTTGTGAGGTTCTTAGCTGTGTGATTGGGTGTCGATTCTCTGCTTATTTGTGAGATTCTTAGCTGTGTGATAGGGGGACAACTCTACTTATTTATGAGGTTCTTAGCTGTGTGATGGGGGGGTCACTTCTCAACTTATTTGTGAGGTTCTTAGCTGTGTGATGGGGGGTCACTTCTCAACTTATTTGTGAGGCTCTTAGCTGTGTGATGGGGGGTCACTTCTCAACTTATTTGTGAGGTTCTTAGCTGTGTGATGGGGGTCACTTCTCAACTTATTTGTGAGGCTCTTAGCTGTGTGATGGGGGGTCACTTCTCAACTTATTTGTGAGGTTCTTAGCTGTGTGATAGGGGGACAACTCTACTTATTTATGAGGTTCTTAGCTGTGTGATGGGGGGTCACTTCTCAACTTATTTGTGAGGTTCTTACCTGTGTGATGGGAGGGGTCATTTCTCAACTTTTTTGTGAGGTTCTTAGCTGTGTGATGGAGGGTCCACATCTCTACTTATTTGTGAGATTCATAGCTGTGTGATGGGGGGGGGGGGTCACTTCTATACTTATTTGTGAGGTTCTTAGCTGTGTGATTGGGTGTCGATTCTCTGCTTATTTGTGAGGTTCTTAGCTGTGTGATAGGGGGACAACTCTACTTATTTGTGAGGTTCTTAGCTGTGTGATGGGGGGGTCACTTCTCAACTTTTTTGTGAGGTTCTTAGCTGTGTGATGGGGGGTCACTTCTCAACTTATTTGTGAAGTTCTTACCTGTGTGATGGGGGTCATATCTCTGCATATTTGTGAGCTACTTATTTTAGTGATGGGGGGTCACTTCTCTGCTTATTTGTGAGGTTCTTAGGTGTGTGATGGGGGGTCACTTCTATACTTATTTGTGAGATTCTTAGCTGTGTGATGGGGGTCACTTCTCAACTTATTTGTGAGGTTCTTAGCTGTGTGATGGGGGTCACTTCTCAACTTATTTGTGAGGTTCTTAGCTGTGTGATGGGGGTCACTTCTCAACTTTTTTGTGAGGTTCTTAGCTGTGTGATGGAGGGTCCACATCTCTACTTATTTGTGAGATTCATAGCTGTGTGATGGGGGGGGGGTCACTTCTATACTTATTTGTGAGGTTCTTAGCTGTGTGATTGGGTGTCGATTCTCTGCTTATTTGTGAGGTTCTTAGCTGTGTGATAGGGGGACAACTCTACTTATTTGTGAGATTCATAGCTGTGTGATGGGGGTCACTTCTATACTTATTTGTGAGGTTCTTAGCTGTGTGATTGGGTGTCGATTCTCTGCTTATTTGTGAGGTTCTTAGCTGTGTGATAGGGGGACAACTCTACTTATTTGTGAGGTTCTTAGCTGTGTGATGGGGGGGTCACTTCTCAACTTTTTTGTGAGGTTCTTAGCTGTGTGATGGGGGGTCACTTCTCAACTTATTTGTGAAGTTCTTACCTGTGTGATGGGGGTCATATCTCTGCATATTTGTGAGCTACTTATTTTAGTGATGGGGGGTCACTTCTCTGCTTATTTGTGAGGTTCTTAGGTGTGTGATGGGGGGTCACTTCTATACTTATTTGTGAGATTCTTAGCTGTGTGATGGGGGGTCACTTCTCAACTTATTTGTGAGGTTCTAAGCTGTGTGATGGTGGGTCACTTCTCAACTTATTTGTGAGGTTCTTAGCTGTGTGATGGGGGTCACTTCTCAACTTATTTGTGAGGTTCTTAGCTGTGTGATGGGGGTCACTTCTCAACTTATTTGTGAGGTTCTTAGCTGTGTGATGGAGGTCAATTCTCAACTTATTTGTGAGGTTCTTAGCTGTGTGATGGGGGTCACTTCTCAACTTATTTGTGAGGTTCTTAGCTGTGTGATGGGGGTCACTTCTCAACTTAATTGTGAGGTTCTTAGCTGTGTGATGGAGGGTCCACATCTCTACTTATTTGTGAAGTTCTTACCTGTGTGATGGGGGTCATATCTCTGCATATTTGTGAGCTACTTATTTTAGTGATGGGGGGTCACTTCTCTGCTTATTTGTGAGGTTCTTAGCTGTGTGATGGGGGGTCACTTCTCTGCTTATTTGTGAGGTTCTTAGATGTGTGATGGGGGGGGGACTTCTCTACTTATTTGTGAGGTTATTAGATGTGTGATGGGGAGGGGGGGACTTCTCTACTTATTTGTGAGGTTATTAGATGTGTGATGGGGGGGAGGCTTCTCTACTTATTTGTGAGGTTATTAGATGTGTGATGGGGAGGGGGGACTTCTCTACTTATTTGTGAGGTTATTAGATGTGTGATGGGGGGACTTCTCTACTTATTTGTGAGGTTATTAGATGTGTGATGGGGAGGGGGGGACTTCTCTACTTATTTGTGAGGTTATTAGATGTGTGATGGGGGGGGGGACTTCTCTACTTATTTGTGAGGTTATTAGATGTGTGATGGGGAGGGGGGACTTCTCTACTTATTTGTGAGGTTCTTAGCTGTGTGATGGGAGTCACTTCTCTACTTATTTGTGAGGTGCTTAGCTATATGATGGGAGTCTCTTCTCTACATATTTGTGAGGTTCTTAGCTGTGTGATGGAGGGGGGTAATCTTCTCTACATATTTGTGAGGTTCTTAGCTGTGTGATGGGGGGTCACTTCTATACTTATTTGTGAGGTTCTTAGCTGTGTGATGGGGGTCACTCCTCTAATTATTTGTGAGATTCTTAGCTGTTTGATGCGGAGTCACTTCTCTACTTATTTGTGAGGTTCTTAGCTGTGTGATGGGGGGTGACTTCTCTACTTCTTTGAGAAGCTCTTAGCTGTGTGATTGGTGGTGGTGGGGGGGGTCAGTTATCTTCTTATTTGTGAGGTTCTTAGCTGTAACATCATGGTTCACTTCTCTACTTATTTTTGAGGTTCTTAGCTGTGTGATGGGGGTCACTTCTCTACTTATTTGTGAGGTTCTTAGCTGTGTGATGGGGGTCAGTTCTCTTCATATTTGTGAGGTTCCTAGCAGTGTGATGGTGGTCAATTCTCTCCTTATTTGTAAGGTTCTTAGCAGTGTGATGGGGGCCAGTTCTCTACTTATTTGTGAGGTGCTTAGCAGTGTGACAGGGGTCACTTCTCTACTTATTTGTAAGGTTCTTAGCAGTGTGACAGGGGTCACTTCTCTACTTATTTGTAAGGTTCTTAGCAGTGTGACGGGGGTCACTTCTCTACTTATTTGTAAGGTTCTTAGCAGTGTGACGGGGGTCACTTCTCTACTTATTTGTAAGGTTCTTAGCAGTGTGACGGGGGTCACTTCTCTACTTATTTGTAAGGTTCTTAGCAGTGTGACGGGGGTCACTTCTCTACCCATTCTTCTTTTCTTTTTACTCTGCTAGTGTCCCTCCATGTTCTTCATATTCTGTGTATTCTTCCTATTCTGTGTTCTCGTATTCTTCCTGAGTGCGTAGGGTGTGTGGTTGTTTTATGGTGTGTTTTCTTCCTGAGTGCGTAGGGCGTGTGTCTTTGGTCCTTTAATAAACTCAACGGGACGACAACTACCATTGTGGTCATGGTCCATCTGGAGTACAGTAGCATGTTTCCCCTTATCTTTGATCTAAGGTCAGTTTTGCATTTACCCTCCTTATGGTTACGTTTATGATTGGGGGAGGGTAAGCTGATTCTAGATCTGTGGTTAGGGGGCAACTTCTCTTAGAGAGTCAACCAGACAGATGAGAGGGAGTGGGGGACCGATCAAATTGACCAGTCAGATGAGAGGAATCAGCGAGCGACAGCAGACAGAGACTAAACATCGTAAAACAGGACGGAAGCTGCTGTGGCTGAATTACACAATGTAGTTTACATCCCATACCTAAATATTTACCACTATCACCACTCTAGCCCCACCACTCCCTATCCCCTGCTCCATGATTACAGGGTTAGGGGATGTGTCTGCGTGTGTCTGTCTGTGTATCTTATATGCGTGCATGTGTATAAACGTGTGTACCTAGGTCCATGTGTGTCTGTGTGTGTGTGTTTGTGCATACGTATGTGTACATAAATGTGTGTACGTGGGGGGGGGTGTATGTCAAGGGGGTTAGTCCTGTATGGACCACCTAGGTGAACAATAGGTCTTTCATTGTGGCCCGAAAGATCCAGAGCTCCAGACAGGAAACCTCAGTCAGTGGCCCAGACGGAGTATCCCAGACTGGGGGAACCTGGGGGTAATTTGGCCTGCAGGTCTGGAGCCCACTCACTGGACGTGGGGTGGTAACAGGGGGACAAGCAGTTGGTTGGATAGGGAGGGCTGGTGGAGGACAGGTCTGAAGCTGTGGGGGTATACTAGGGGGTGACTTGGAGGTCCGTG
>NC_068433.1:42280490-42305490 GCF_023373465.1 Oncorhynchus keta
CAAATCGTATCTACAATAAAGAAGGTTCTTTTTGGATGCAAATCTCCGTTGTTGAAACATGTCGTGTCTCATAGGAGACAAGTGCATATGATTTTAAAAAAGGAAGGAGATGAACTGAATTTAGCGTTTAGTTTTAAGATTGATGGATTTGATTATGTCTTCTATGCATCTCCTGAATCAATGAAATGTTTGTCCCGAGAATGAGCGCGCTGAGCCTGGTAGGAGCTCTAGTGTGGGTGCAACTAACGCAACACCGCGAAGGGATGAAAATACTACGGGTGCAGGGGAAGAGAGAAGGTGGGCAGATGTGGTTGGAAAAGTAGGAGAGGAAGGCAGTGTGGATACGGGGGCAATTGTGGTAGATCAGAACAAAGAGGGAGGGGAAACAGTAGGTGAGATTGCGACTGCCGTCGCTGAGGTGGTGCTGGAAAATGAAATTGGAAGTCAAGACGGAAAAGGAAGCGGACGTTTTCAAAATACCGAGGAGTAAAAGGAAGAATTTAAGGGGTGGTGAAGGGTCTAATTCTAAGAGAAAGGTAGAGATTGATAAATCAGCTGAAGATGAACAAGTTGTAGAGATGGTGGAGTATTCTTCTGGGGAGGATAGCGAGAGTGAGTCATCTGACGCGTCACAACAATATAGTGAGATAAATGGGGTGGAAGGGAGGTATGGGATCGAGAGGATATGTCAATTTCTGAAGTTGACAAAAGGGAAGAAATATATGCAGGATTACAATGTAACTGATTTTTTCCCTGAACGTGAATTGTTTATTGAATCAGCAAAGTTTCTGATGTCAAAAATTACAGGGGGAAGTTTGAAAAGCCCTGAAATTGCTAGACTCAAGAAAGTGGTCACGAGAGTGATAAGTGATGTAAATTCTAAAGAAAATGAAAGAGTTCAGTTGCAGTTTTAACTCTGTAAAGAGATGTGGTGGCTGTATCTTCCTCTGTATATATATTTTTTTATCCATGAGCAGTTTTAAGATCTCTTCTTTAAACGTAAATGGGGCAAGAGATGTTAAAAAAAGAGCCATGGTGTATGAGTTAATTAGGGGAAAGGGAAGTGACATCATTTTTCTACAAGAAACGCATAGTAATTTGGAAAATGAAGTTATGTGGCAACAGGAGTGTGACGGGACAGTGGTGTGTAGTCATAAAAACTCAAAAAGTGGGGGTGTGGTTATCTTGTTCTCAAAAGGGTTTTTGCCTTTGTCATATGAGGTTGAAGAGGTAGTTGAGGGGAGGTTATTAAAAGTTAGAGCAAGGTATGAAAACATCACTATGTGTCTGATAAATGTATATGCCCCAGTGGTGACAGTTGAGAGGGTATGTTTTTTAGAGACATTATCAAATATCATTGAGAAATGTAACAAAGAAGATTATTTGTTTATTGCTGGGGATTTTAACTGCACAGTTAGTGATTTAGATAGAAATCACCAAGAACCTCATATAGCCTCAAGGACGTTTTTAAAACGCCTCATTGTAACAAATGAATTGTGTGATATTTGGCGGAGTCAACATGGAGGAACAAGGCAGTACACCTGGGCGCATGTGAGAGAGAACATCATCTCTATGGCCAGGTTAGATAGGTTTTATGTTTTTGAGCATCAATCTCAGGTCTGTAAATCAAGTGTGATAACTCCAGTGGGATTTTCTGATCATTGTTTAATAACAGAGGTGGTGTTCATTAACGATGTAAAACCCAAAAGCGCATACTGGCATTTTAATATAACTTTCTTGAGTGATGCTCACTTCAGGAACTGTTTCAGTTTTTTTGGGGAGAGGTGGAGGTCTCAAAAGGCCAGTTTTGTATCCCTTCAACAATGGTGGGATATAGGGAAAATCCAGATTCAACTATTTTGTAATCAATACACGAGGAATGTCAACAAGGATATCACCAGATCAATGAAAGCCCTAGAGATTGAAATAGTGGAACTCATGATGTTGGTTGAGACCACAGGAGATCGAGGCTCAGGCCCTCAAGAGGAGAAAAGCTGCATTGGCAGACCTGCTGGGTATCAGAGCACAGGGGGCACTGGTGAGAAGTAAGTTTCAGGGAGTATCTGAAATGGATGCCTCATCCAAATTTTTCTTTGGTTTAGAGAAAAAGAATGGACAAAGAAAAATTATTCATTGTCTCAAATCAGCTGTTGGACAAGAGCTCACTAGCCCTAGTGAAATTAGAAAGAGGGTGAGCTCTACAAGTGTGAATACAAAGAGGACAAAACAGTGACACAGCAGTTCTTTGATGGGCTCCCAAAGGTGACTGCAGAAGCTCAGGTTGAGCTTGAGCAACCATTGTCTTTGCAGGATTTATACACTGCATTAAAATGCATGGAAAATGGAAGGGCAGCAGGCATTGATGGGCTTCCCGTTTACTTTTTAAAGTCTTTTTGGGCTACGTTGGGAGAGGATTGGTTAGAAGTAGCTAATGATAGTTTAACCGGAGGGTTACTACCAATAAGCTGCAGAAGGGCTGTCCTCACCCTACTGCCCAAAAAGGGTTACCCGAGGGAAGTGAAGAACTGGAGGCTTTATTGGCTTTATTGTGCACTGATAATAAGATATTGTCAAAGGCTTTGTCCAACAGGCTGAGGGAGGTGATGGGGCAAATCATACATACGGATGAGTCCTACTGTGTTCCTGGCAGGCAGATAGGGGATAACATTTCTCTGATTCGTGATTTTTTTGGACGTCTCTAGGGCTATTGGGTTGGATGCTGGTCTAATTTCAATTGATCAGGAAAAGGCATTTGACAGAGTTGAACATCAATATTTATGGCACATGTTTGAGGCGTTTGGGTTCAGCTCTGGTTTTATTGCCATGATAGAGGTGATATATGGTGACATTGAAAGTGTATTGAAAGTTAACGGTGGTTTGAGTGCTCCTTTTAAAGTGTGTAGAGGTATTAGGCAGGGATGTTCTTTGTCAGGAATGTTATATGCCATTGCTATAGAGCCACTACTAAATAGCATTAGAAGTCGCATTGCAGGGGTGTGCATTTCAGAGGATATTCCTCCTATTCGTCTCTCAGCCTATGCTGATGATGTAGTTGTGTTAGTGAAAAATCAAGCGGAGGTGGATAGCTTGAGTCTAATGGTTGATCGTTTTAGGGGAATATCCTCTGCAAAGGTAAATTGGGAAAAGAGTTGTGCTTTACAGATTGGAGAATGGTCTGGAGGGATCATGGCTTTGCCAGGGGGGCTAGAATGGTGTAAGGGAGGTTTTAAGTATCTTGGAGTGTACCTAGGAGATGAGGGGACTATGGAAAAAAATTGGAGTGGGGTGGTTGAAATGGTGGAAGGGAGGATGAGGAGATGGCGTTGGTTATTATCTCGTATGTCATATAGGGGGCGCACTATTATAGTTAACAATGTGATTACCTCTGCACTGTGGCATCGGTTGTCAGTTTTAGAACCACCATCTGGCCTTCTGGCTAAGATACAGGCAATTATTGTGGATTTCTTTTGGGATAAATATCACTGGGTTCCACAAAGTGTTTTGTATTTGTCAAAAGAGGAAGGGGGACAAGGTCTTGTACATCTTGCTAGTAGGGCTGCTGCTTTCAGGTTTCAGTTTATTCAAAGGTTGCTTTATGGACCGGAAAATGTGGTGTGGAGAGGGGTGGCAGGTCTTATATTACAGCGGGTTGGAGGATTAGGTTTAAAGAAGGCTTTATTTCTGGTTGATAGTAGCCAGATTTCTAGGGAGGGAGTACCTCCGTTTTACAGAGGCCTTCTCAGAGTGTGGAGCATAATGAAGGTGTCTAGACGAACCTCAGCGGAGTCAGTGCATTGGCTGTTGGAGGAACCTCTGGTGTATGGGGCAAGACTGGATTGTACAACTGCAGCTGTTCCATATTTCTCCAAGATTCTGGTGAAGGGGAAAATCATCACCTTAAAACAGTTAATGGCCATGGCTGGGCCCGCCTTAATGGATGGAAGACGGGTGGCAGAACATTTGGGGATGAGGTCGAAAGGATTGTCGGACAAATGCTGGGGAGCTGTAGGAAGGCTCTGTCAGCGGAAGAATGGGGTATGCTTAGTAGTCACAAGAAGAAGGTACAAGATGAAGACGTCTCATTTCCAAAACTAGGGATTACACCAAATATCCCCGAGTCAGAAAGAAAGGCGTTATTGCTGGATTTGAGAGGGTTGGAGGAGATGGGTTTGGATGAGGTGAATGGGAAGGATTTGTATAGGGGGTGTGTCAAGGTGTTGAATAAAGATAAATTGAAAAATAGAAAAGACACTCCATGGAGGGTAAAATTGGGCATTGATGACAAGATAAAGCCAGCATGGAGAGCACTGTACAAGCCACCGTTACAAAAGGGTACTGGTGATATGCAATGGAGGGTTTTACATGGCATCATTGCAGTTAATGCTTTTGTATCTGTTATTAACTCACATGTTAGAGATGGATGTCCTTTTTGTAATATAAGAGAAACAATTTTTCACTGTTTTATGGAGTGTGAGAGGATAAAACCTCTATTGGAAATGCTGGAATCTTTGTTTAAAGCTGTAGGGGAGTTTTTCAATAACACTGTTTTTATTTTGGGGTTTCAATATATTAAACAACAGAAAAGAAAATGTTAAATGTTAAATTTTATTTTGGGACAAGCTAAGATGTCAATTTAGGTAGGAAACATAAGATAGAAACAGGATATGGGCAGGATGTAAGATGTGTTTTTAAAGGATTAGTGAAAGCAAGAATAAAAGTAGATTTTGAGTTCTTTTCAGCTGTAAAAGATCTCCTATTATTTGAGGAAAAGTGGGCCTACGAAGGAGCGCTTTGTTTTGTAGAGGAGGGGAAATTATTTTTTGCTGATGAAATAAGTTGAATGTATATGTTATGTATTTATTTTTGTTTATGAATTACATTTGTTGTTTCATTTCTAAAAAGGCAGTGTGTCGTTATTTATGTTAACACTTGAGTAAAAAATAAAGGTTTTATAAAAACTCAAAACTCTCTCTCTCTCTCTCTCTCAATGTCTCTGTCTATCTCTCTCTCTCTCAATCTCTCTCAATATCTCTCTCTCTCTCAATATCTCTCTCTCTCTCTCAATATCTCTCTCTCAATATCTCTCTCTCAATATCTCTCTCAATATCTCTCTCTCAATATCTCTCAATATCTCTCACTCTCTTTCTCTCAATATCTCTCTCACTCTCTCTAAATATCTCTCTCAATGTCTCTCAATACCTCTCAATCGCTCTCTCTCTCTAAATCTCTTTCTCTCTCTCAATATCTCTCTCTCTCTCTCTCTCTCTCTCTCTCTCTCTCTCTCTCTCTCTCTCTCAATCTCTCTCAATATCTCTCTCTCTCAATATCTCTCTCTCAATATCTCTCACTATCTCTCTCAATCTCTCTCTCAATGTCCCTCAATATCTCTCACTATCTTTCTCTCAATCTCTTTCTCTCAATATCTCTCTCTCTCTCTCTAAATATCTCTCTCAATATATCTCAATACCTCTCAATCGCTCTCTCTCTAAATCTCTTTCTCTCTCTCAATATCTCTCAATATCTCTCTCTCTCTCTCTCTCTCTCTCTCTCTCTCTCAATATCTCTCACTATCTCTCTCTCAATCTCTCTCTCAATATCCCTCTCAATATCTCTCAATATCTTTCTCTCAATCTCTTTCTCTCAATATCTCTCTCTCTCTCTCTCTCTCTCTCTCTCTCTCTCTCTCTCTCTCTAAATATCTCTCTCAATATCTCTCAATCGCTCTCTCTCTAAATCTCTTTCTCTCTCTCAATATCTCTCTCTCTCTCTCAATCTCTCTCTCAATATCCCTCTCTCAATATCTCTCAATATCTCTCACTATCTTTCTCTCAATCTCTTTCTCTCAATATCTCTCTCTCTCTCTCTAAATATCTCTCTCAATATCTCTCAATACCTCTCAATCGCTCTCTCTCTAAATCTCTTTCTCTCTCTCAATATCTCTCAATATTTCTCTCTCTCTCTCTCTGAATATCTCTCAATATCTCTCACTATCTCTCTCTCAATCTCTCTCTCTCAATATCTCTCTCTCTCTCTCTCTAAATATCTCTCTCTCATTACCTATCAATCGCTCTCTCTCTAAATCTCTTTCTCTCTCTCAATATCTCTCAATATTTCTCTCTCTCTCTCTCTGAATATCTCTCAATATCTCTCACTATCTCTCTCTCAATCTCTCTCTCTCAATCTCTCTCCCTCTCTCTCTCTCTCTCCATCTATCTAAGTGTACCATGTGGTGAGCTGGGACCTCCTTACCACACAGTGTGATTAAACGCTCTGTGATTTGTAATGGAATCTAAAACCATTAACTCAACATGCAGATACAAACGTCTCTGCCGGGATGGAATGTGAGTGCATATTGTGTGAGTGCCATGTCGAGAAGGAATTTAATCAAATTGTGTGTGTGAGTGAGGTGGGGGGAGGATGTTGCGTAGAACCAAATGGAATGTGACATCTCATATTTGGGTTTTCACTATCTGTTAGATAGAGACCTAGATCAGTGAACACAATTGAATGGTTACATTATATTGATGGTATTCACCTCTTGAATATAGGCCTACATATTCAGACACAACGTGTGTGTGGTTGTTTAGTGTGTGTGGTTGTTTAGTGTGTGTCTGAACCAGAGCAGCTCCACTGGCTCGGCCGGGGGTGTTTCCACCCAAGCAGAGGGGAGCGGCTGCAGTCATCATCACCTCTAATTCCATAGAGACACAAAGAGCACCCAGGCATTGTCTCTCTCTCTCTGTGTGTGTGTGTGTGTGTGTGTGTGTGTGTGTGTGTGTGTGTGTGTGTGTGTGTGTGTGTGTGTGTGTGTGTGTGTGTGTGTGTGTGTGTGTGTGTGTGTGTGTGTGTGTGTGTGTGTGTGTGTGTGTGTGTGTGTGTCAGTCCCCCGTGAGGCCTGGGGGTTACAGGCAGCTTGGTGACAGTGCAGATGGGATAACATATGACATGAGAGGGTGTGTGTGTGAATGTGTGTGTGTGGGGCGGGACAGTGAGGGTCCATCTGGACTCCTCTGATCCGCCAGGGCTCCCTCTGCTCCTCTACTGAGCTGGGGAGAGAGGACAGCCTCAGACCCTGATCCACCATCCACCATCACAGACCTCCAGGAGGGAGGAACACAGGAAAACATGGCCATGCAGCCACACTAACAACAGACCATAATGCATCTATTTTTTCTAGTCCCCTTACAGCATTGTGTTTGTAGGCGTAGGTGGACAGTGTGTCCTTTTCCTTCTGTTGGTATAGTTGAATAGTACACTGTATATTCCATAGTGTTGATACTATAGCGTTCATTGGCTCAGTTCCCTCACGGTAGTATTTGTTCTGGTTGGCTTGTCAGCAGAGAACTGGAGAGAAGAGGAGAGGATGCAGGCTGTGTGTGTAGTGTGGATGAGAGAGCGGCTGGACTGGAGGGACTGAGGGAGCGGTCTGTTCTAGGGCCTGTGGCCAGGGCCTGGATAGAGGGAAAGAGTGAGGGAGAGAAGGAAATGGGAGGGAGGATGAGGTAGGGGAAAGAGTGATAGAGAGTGTCAGCAAAACAATGCAGTCAGCGGGGTCCCTCTGTCCAATTACAGTGAGACGGGGACGCTAAAGAGGAATTAATGACGGTTGACAAGTGCAATTAATAATTAAAGCAGAGCCGCGAGTCATGCAGCTAGCATATGACAATAGCAAAGGTTACTGTATCTGACAGATTGGCCTTGCGTGTTTACCCCCCTCTCTCTCTCTCTCTCTCTCTCTCTCTCCCTCTCTCTCTCTCTCCTACCCCCTCTCTTTTGGTATTTTTCTTTCTGTCACTCATTCTCTCTGTCATCCCCCCCTCTCTCTTTCTGTGTACCGTGACCTGTAATTTTGGCACTTACATCTACACCCCCCTCCCCCTCCTTTCTCCTCTTCCCCTTTTCCTCTCTTTCACATCACATCTCATCAGTCCAGCTCTGACCCCCCCCCTCCAGTCCGTCCGTCCGCGGCATTATGAGTGAGACAGCTTTCACTTTCAGGTGTTGACAAGCCTGTTTGAAATTCATGTGTTAGATGGTTTAGAGGAGGGGAGAGTGAGTGAGGGGGGAGTCGTGGGGGGGAGGGGGCAGGGTGGGGGAGACAAGGGGCTGGGGCTGAAGCATCATTAGCATATCAAAGCTTGAAGCTCTGGGTCCTAATGGTAATTATGCTGCCCACAATTGGCGCTCGCTGGTTGGATCATAACAACAAAAAAATGGAGAGAGGGGGGTCTAGGGTTTTAGAATTGGCTGTGGCTTTCAGGTTATGTTAATACAGCTCATCTATTTAATTAGAGGCTGGCGCAGGGCTTTGTTTACATCTGACGTGCCTGTCTAGGGGAGAGAGAGAGGAGAGAGAAAGGGGAAGAAAGCTAACCGCTTACAGTTCTCTGGTTGGTTGGTGGGATGGAGGATGGAGAGAGAGAGAGAGAGAGCGGTGAGAGCAACTGCGGTGGTTTGAGCCGTAATGAGGTCCGCTGTGGATGGACCTTTGATGGGCCTCCTGGCTCCTCCTCTCCCGGTTTCTCCCTGGAGTGGGCCGGAGACCAGGGAATAGGGCCGGAGCCAGGACTCACTGACTGACTGCCTGACTGGCTGCACAAACCTGGCCAGCGCCCTGCTTGCTCGCCTTGTGTGTGTGTGTGGTTTGTTCTTTTGAGTGTGTGTTCTTCTGGTGTGTGTGTCCTTTGGATTGAGGAAGGGAGAGAGTGTATTTATGTGTGTCAGTGTATTTGTTTTCGCCTGTGTGTATGCGCATGGATGAGATGGAAGAGTCCTGATAGGTTTAGTTCTGATGGCGATATCGAAGCACACTTAGGGAAAGTGAGCATGAGAATGAGGAGTAGATGAGAGCAGCATGTCCTATGTCACAATAAGCCATCTTCCCTCTTTATCTATGTATGAAGTACAGTGTTAGGGCAACAGTCAGCACTAGATTGGATCTTGCATGTGACTGACACAGAGTAGAATAAGCATGTGTATTACCGCTCAATACTACCATCATTACACTATAAGAAAAACTGGTTCAAGTGGGGGGCAATGGTTGCAAAATGGTATTGTGTGTTTCACGATTGAGCACAAGAAAGGAAGTGAGGTGATGGAGAGAAAGACAGGACTGGTAGGTCGTCGAGGTGGCGACAAAGTGGATAGAGGCCATCGTACGGGCTCCTGAACAATTCTGCTATTTTGTTTGAAACGTTGATTTTGCACATAATGTCTCCTCCAATATTCCGCATGACCGAAAACAACTTCTGGACATCAGAACAGTAAAATTATACTTGAGTCGAATGAGTCGGCAGCTCTGGACTCTCCGCTTACTGCAGACTAGGCCATAATTCCCGGGAGTTGAAAAAGAGGCAGGCGAGCCAGGGTCCTGACAAGACTACGTGGGGGAGCACATAGACTGCCATTGCCCTTTGTTCTATTGGTGAACGTGCAATCACTTGAGAACGAACTGGAAGCTCCGTTCGACTATCCTATCAACGGGACCTAAAAAACTGTCATATCCTATGTTTCACAGTGTAGTGGCTGAACAAGGACATATACGTACATCTCGCTGGTCTTTCTATGCATCGTCAAGACTGGACGGCAGACTCAGGTAAGACGTAGGGAGGAGGCGTTTGTCTCTTTGATAATAATAGCTGGTGCGTGCAATCTCTGAAATTATGGAAGTCTTGAGTTTTTGCTCACCTGAGGTAGAATACCTCATGATAAGCTGGAGACTGTACCGTTTACCAAGAGCTTTCATCTGTATTTTCCCCGTTTACCACCATAAACCGATGCTGGCACTAAGACCCCACTGAACGAGCTGTATAGGGCCATAAGCAAACAAGAAAATGCACATCCATTCCTCTTATGCACTCAGGACATGCATTGGTAGTACCCAACTCGCTATCGACCATCAGGTCCTAATGGCCTGGTACTCAGGGCTCTGTTGTTCCTCCATCAGGTCCTAATGGCCTGGTACTCAGGGCTCTGTTGTCTCTCCATCAGGTTCTAATGGCCTGGGTACTCAGGGCTCCGTTGTCCCTCCATCAGGTCCTAATGGCCTGGTACTCAGGGCTCCGTTGTCCCTCCATCAGGTCCTAATGGCCTGGTACTCAGGGCTCTATTGTCCCTCCATCAGGTCGTAATGGCCTGGTACTCAGGGCTCTATTGTCCCTCCATCAGGTCCTAATGGCCTGGTACTCAGGGCTCTATTGTCCCTCCATCAGGTCCTAATGGCCTGGTACTCAGTGCTCTATTGTCCCTCCATCAGGTCCTAATGGCCTGGTACTCAGGGCTCTGTTGTCCCTCCATCGGGTCCTAATGGCCTGGTACTCAGGGCCCTGTTGTCTCTCCATTAGGTTCTAATGGCCTGGTAAGCAGGGCTCTGTTGTCCTTCCATCATGTCCTAATGGCCTGGTACTCAGGGCCCTGTTGTCTCTCCATCAGGTCCTAATGGCCTGGTACTCAGGGCCCTGTTGTCTCTCCATCAGGTCCTAATGGCCTGGTACTCAGGGCCCTGTTGTCTCTCCATTAGGTTCTAATGGCCTGGTACTCAGGGCTCTGTTGTCCTTCCATCATGTCCTAATGGCCTGGTACTCAGGACCCTGTTGTCTCTCCATCAGGTCCTAATGGCCTGGTACTCAGGGCCCTGTTGTCTCTCCATCAGGTCCTAATGGCCTGGTACTATTGTCCCTCTAACCACTCTGAAATCAATGCAAATGAAATCGAAAATTACATCAAAAACGTATCATCAAAACAGTATGTGCTTTTAAAACTCACCTCACTGTGATTGATCAATTTGAAGAAAGAGGTTCAATAACAGGTTAAAACTGAGTGGAAAAACATGTTTGTTGTGGATGTTGTTTCAAAGCCTAACACAATTAAATGGACAGCGCTTTTACGGGGATGTTTAATTCAAAACACCCATAGACATATTAGACCTTATGCGTACTCTCACCACATATGCTGCTGGTACTGTCCATTATCTGTCCTGTAGTCACTTTACCCGTGCCTATATAAACATATCAACCTCAATTACCTTGTACCCAATGCACATCGACACGGTACTGGTATTCCCTTAATATAGCCATTTTATTTCTACTCCCTGTGTATAGCCATGTTATTTTGACTCCCTGTATATAGCCATGTTATTTTGACTCCCTGTATATAGCCATGTTATTTTGACTCCCTGTATATAGCCATGTTATTTTGACTCCCTGTGTATAGCCATGTTATTTTGACTCCCTGTATATAGCCATGTTATTTTGACTCCCTGTATATAGCCATGTTATTTCTACTCCCTGTATATAGCCATGTTATTTTGACTCCCTGTATATAGCCATGTTATTTATACTCCCTGTATATAGCCATGTTATTTTGACTCCCTGTGTATAGCCATGTTATTTTGACTCCCTGTATATAGCCATGTTATTTTGACTCCCTGTGTATAGCCATGTTATTTTGACTCCCTGTATATAGCCATGTTATTTTGACTCCCTGTATATAGCCATGTTATTTCTACTCCCTGTATATAGCCATGTTATTTTGACTCCCTGTATATAGCCATGTTATTTATACTCCCTGTATATAGCCATGTTATTTTGACTCCCTGTGTATAGCCATGTTATTTTGACTCCCTGTATATAGCCATGTTATTTTGACTCCCTGTATATAGCCATGTTATTTCTACTCCCTGTATATAGCCATGCTATTTTGACTCCCTGTATATAGCCATGTTATTTTGACTCCCTGTATATAGCCATGTTATTTTGACTCCCTGTATATAGCCATGTTATTTTGACTCCCTGTATATAGCCATGTTATTTTGACTCCCTGTGTATAGCCATGTTATTTTGACTCCCTGTATATAGCCATGTTATTTTGACTCCCTGTGTATAGCCATGTTATTTTGACACATTATTGTTATTCGTTATTCACTGTGACATGATGGCGCCGACAGAGATGGCCACTTCGCATTCTTAGGAAACTATGCAGTATATTTTTTTTCATGTATTATTTCTTACATTGTTACCCCAGGAAATCTTAAGTGTTATTACATACAGCCGGGAAGAACTATTGGATATAAGAGCAACATCAACTTACCAACATTACGATCAGGAATACAACTTTCCCAAATCAGATCCTCTCTTTGGACCACCACCCAGGACAATGGACCTAATCCCAGCAGCTGACCGAAAACAACGGCGACGCAGAAGGGGCAGACGGAGCGGTCTTCTGTTCAGGCTTCGTAGACGGGCGCATCGCTCACCGCTCCCGAGTATACTACTCGCCAATGTCCAGTCTCTTGACAACAAGGTAGACAAAATTCGAGCGAGGGTTTATTTCCAGAGAGACAGAGATTAACGCCGACAGAGATAAACAACTCTCTGTGACAAGGAAGGGCGGGGGTGTGTGCTTTATGATTAACAACTCTTGGTGCAATCATAACAACATACAATAACTCAAGTCCTTCTGTTCACCTGTTCAGCAAGTTTGCAGATGACACAACATTAGTGGGCTTGATAACCAACAACGACGAGACAATCTACAGGGAGGAGGTGAGGGCACTCGGAGTGTGGTGTCAGGAAAACAACCTCTCACTCAGCGTCAACAAAACAAAGGAGATGATCGTGGACTTCAGGAAACAGCAGAGGGAGCACCCCCCTATCCACATCGAAGGGACATCAGTGGAGAAGGTGGAAAGTTTTAAGTTCCTGGGTGTACACATCACAGACAAACTGAAATGGATGCCTGAAATGGAGGCCTGAAATGGTCCACCCACATAGACAGTGTAGTGAAGAAGGCGCAACAGCGCCTCTTCAACCTCAGGAGGCTGAAGAAACTTGTCACCCAAAACTCTGACTAACTTCTACCGATGCACAGTCAAGAGGATCCTGTCGGTCTGTATCACAGTCTGGTACGGCAACTGCACCGCCCTCAACCGCAAGGCTCTCCAGAGGGTGCTGCGGTCTGCACAACGCATCATCGGAGACAAACTACCTGCCCTCTATGACACCTACATCGCCCGTTGTCACAGGAAGGCCGTAAAGATCATCAAGGGCAACATCCACCCGAGCCACTGCCTGTTCACACCACTATCATCCAGAAGGCGAGGTCAGTACAGGGGCATCAAAGCTGGGACCAAGAGACTGAAAAACAGCTTCTATCTCAAGGTCATCAGACTGTTAAATAGCCATCACTAACTCAGAGAGGCTGCTGCCGACACTGAGACCCAATCACTGGACACTTTAATAAATGGATCACTAGTCACTTTAAACAATCTCACTTTAAATAATGCCACTTTAATTATGTTTACATATCTTACTTTACTCATATCATATGTACAGTATATACTGTATTTCCTATCATCTACTGCATCTTGCCTACGCCACTCGGGCCATCGCTCATCCATATATTTATATGTACATATTTCCCATCACCCCTTTAGATTTGTGTGTATTAGGTAGTTGTTGGGGAATTGTTAGATTACTTGTTAGATTTGTGTTTAGTTGGTAGTTGTTGGGAATTGTTAGATATTGTTAGATATTACTGCACTACACTCGCATTAACATCTGCTAAGCATGTGTATGTGACCAATACGATTTGATTTGCATGTATTTATTACTCCTGTTTCATTTTAAAATCTTTGTCTTTAATTCTGCATAGTTGGAAAAGGACTTGTAAGTAAGCATTTCACTGTTAGTCTACACCTGTTGTTTTTACGAAGCAAATGAAATGGAGTTGATTTGAGGAAGAGAGTGTTGTGATGGTTAAAAGTCTTTAGGTCAGCTCAGAGCCAACCCTGTGTGAAAACTACCTCATTAATAAACAGAGAGATGGAGAGCGAGAGAGGTGAGGAGAGAGAGAAAGATGGGGAGAGAACGAGGTTGAGAGAGGTGGGGAGAGAGAGAGAGTGAGAGAGAAAGAAGAGATTTGCAAGAGCGCGAGAGAGAGGGAACAGGCCTCCTGCGATCACACTGTTTAACAACAACGCTCGAGAGACCCGAGGCTGCAACGTCCACGCAACGGCTGTGCAATGTCTGCTCAACGTCTGTGCCGTGGATGAGAATGGAAGAGAAACAGACAGGCTGTGTCTCAACTGACACCCCTAGTCTCCATTCTCCTCGGGCCAGGTCTCCATTGTTGAAAAGGTCTTCTGACCTCAATGTGACTTCCTGGATAAATGATGAAAGAAAAATTGTTCACTAATGTTGACCAGAGTACGCACAATTCCATCACAGCAGTTCATGATAAATTCTGTCTTGACAATAGTATTACTACACTTTGTTGCTGAAGTCTAGAGGAGGTTTAATGCAGTGTGATTGTTTTTGATGGCCTTTGTGTTAGTGTGTTGTCTGCTGGAAGGGGTTAGAGTGCAGGACGCATCCGCAGATTTCTGACAGCTAAATTAGGGCCTCTGTAGGAGGGTAACAGTGAACAGACTCCTGTCCTCTTTTTCTCTCCTCCCACCTTCCTTCCTTCCTTCCTCCTTCCCCCTCACAGTGTATTCGAATGCATCAGACACTCACACCTGCATGTGGCCTCGAGAACTGCCATGGCGTCGCCTCGTAAGTGAGACGAGGAGCTTCTGACACCAATAACCTCCGAGTCTGTTAGCACTGCTGGACCACATGGCTTATAGGGATGGAGGGGAGGAGGAAAAATGGGAGAGTGGGAACAAGAGTAGGTTGAAAAGAGAGAAAGTGATAAAAATAAAACTAATAAATACAACAACAACAGAAAATATAATTGCCCCTTTACACTCAGTACCTGGTTTTGCCACCTTTAGTGACTTGGGTCCCAGTATGCCTGGCGAAAGCCACACACTACATTCCACAGTAAGAACCATACACCAACGGTCAAGCATGGTGGTGTTAGTGTGATGGTTTGGGGATGCTTTACTGCCTCAGGACCTGGACGACTTGCCTTAATAGAAGGAACCATGAATTCCGCTCTGTATCAGATAATTCTACAGGAGAAAGTCAGGCCATCTGTCTGTGAGCTGAACCTGAAGCACAGCTGGGTCATGCAGCAAGACAATGATCCAAAACACACAATCAAGTCTACATGAAAATGGCTAAAAAGCAACAAATTAGAAGTTTTGGGATGGCCTAGTCAAAGCCTAGACCTAATCCCAATTGAGATGTTGTTGCAAGACTTGAAAACCCATAAATGTGGCCGAGTTAAAGCAGTTCTACGTGTAAAAGTGGGACAACATTCCTCCACAGCGATGTGAGAGACTAATCAACAACTACAGGAAGCGTTTGGTTGGAGTCACACGTTGCTGTTTGTCTTTCTAGAACGTCTCAACCAGTTTTTGAGTGTAAAAGGTCACGTAGCGGCATTGGATGTCGCATAACTTTGTTTCTGAAATAAAGTAAAGAAGTATGTGATAGTTTTTTTTATTTATTATTTGTTCACTCAGGTTCCCTTTATTTAATTATTAGGTTTTGGTCGAAGATTTGATCAAATTCAGTATCAAAAATTTGCAAAAGTAGAGAAAATTAGAAAGGGGGCAAATATTATTTCACAGCACTGTACCATGAGGCAGATGCATTGAAAATGGATGGTAATTACATTGGTGAACCTCCCTCTAAGCACATGTTAGTTGTTCCTCTGCTATCAGTACAAAGATCAGACATTTTGATTTTCTTTCTAGAATGTCTCTTTAAAAAATATCCCTCTCTCCATCTGGTTGGTCAGAAATAGGTGTGTGTGCGTGTGCTTGTGTGTGTGTGTGTCCACGTGTGTTTTACCTCTTCTCTTATCATACCTGGCTCAGGTGTTCCAGCGGTCTGGAACATTCCAACAGGTGTTCCCTTGATCCAGTCAGAAACAGAGGAGACCCACTGCTGGATCCAGATAAGAACCCTTACAGACGGACAACTCCATGATAGAATCTACTGCAGATAAGAACCCTTACAGACGGACAACTCCATGATAGAATCTACTGCAGATAAGAACCCTTACAGATGGACAACTCCATGATAGAATCTACTGCAGATAAGAACCCTTACAGACGGACAACTCCATGATAGAATCTACTGCAGATAAGAACCCTTACAGACGGACAACTCCATGATAGAGTCTACTGCAGATAAGAGCCCTTACAGACGGACAACTCCATGATAGAATCTACTGCAGATAAGAACCCTTACAGACGGACAACTCCATGATAGAATCTACTGCAGATAAGTGCCCTTACAGACGGACAACTCCATGATAGAATCTACTGCAGATAAGAACCCTTACAGACGGACAACTCCATGATAGAATCTACTGCAGATAAGAACCCTTACAGACGGACAACTCCATGATAGAATCTACTGCAGATAAGAACCCTTACAGACGGACAACTCCATGATAGAATCTACTGCAGATAAGAGCCCTTACAGACGGACAACTCCATGATAGAATCTACTGCAGATAAGAACCCTTACAGACGGACAACTCCATGATAAAATCTACTGCAGATAAGAACCATTACAGACGGACAACTCCATGATAGAATCTACTGCAGATAAGAACCCTTACAGACGGACAACTCCATGATAGAGTCTACTGCAGATAAGAGCCCTTACAGACGGACAACTCCATGATAGAATCTACTGCAGATAAGAGCCCTTACAGACGGACAACTCCATGATAGAATCTACTGCAGATAAGTGCCCTTACAGACGGACAACTCCATGATAGAATCTACTGCAGATAAGAACCCTTACAGACGGACAACTCCATGATAGAATCTACTGCAGATAAGAACCCTTACAGACGGACAACTCCATGATAGAATCTACTGCAGATAAGAACCCTTACAGACTGACAACTCCATGATAGAATCTACTGCAGATAAGAACCCTTACAGACGGACAACTCCATGATAGAATCTACTGCAGATAAGAACCCTTACAGACGGACAACTCCATGATAGAATCTACTGCAGATAAGAACCCTTACAGACGGACAACTCCATGATAGAATCTACTGCAGATAAGAACCCTTACAGACGGACAACTCCATGATAGAATCTACTGCAGATAAGAACCCTTACAGACGGACAACTCCATGATAGAATCTACTGCAGATAAGAACCCTTACAGACGGACAACTCCATGATAGAATCTACTGCAGATAAGTGCCCTTACAGACGGACAACTCCATGATAGAATCTACTGCAGATAAGAACCCTTACAGACGGACAACTCCATGATAGAATCTACTGCAGATAAGAACCCTTACAGACGGACAACTCCATGATAGAATCTACTGCAGATAAGAACCCTTACAGACGGACAACTCCATGATAGAATCTACTGCAGATAAGAGCCCTTACAGACGGACAACTCCATGATAGAATCTACTGCAGATAAGAACCCTTACAGACGGACAACTCCATGATAAAATCTACTGCAGATAAGAACCATTACAGACGGACAACTCCATGATAGAATCTACTGCAGATAAGAACCCTTACAGACGGACAACTCCATGATAGAGTCTACTGCAGATAAGAGCCCTTACAGACGGACAACTCCATGATAGAATCTACTGCAGATAAGAGCCCTTACAGACGGACAACTCCATGATAGAATCTACTGCAGATAAGTGCCCTTACAGACGGACAACTCCATGATAGAATCTACTGCAGATAAGAACCCTTACAGACGGACAACTCCATGATAGAATCTACTGCAGATAAGAACCCTTACAGACGGACAACTCCATGATAGAATCTACTGCAGATAAGAACCCTTACAGACTGACAACTCCATGATAGAATCTACTGCAGATAAGAACCCTTACAGACGGACAACTCCATGATAGAATCTACTGCAGATAAGAACCCTTACAGACGGACAACTCCATGATAGAATCTACTGCAGATAAGAACCCTTACAGACGGACAACTCCATGATAGAATCTACTGCAGATAAGAACCCTTACAGACGGACAACTCCATGATAGAATCTACTGCAGATAAGAACCCTTACAGACGGACAACTCCATGATAGAATCTACTGCAGATAAGAACCCTTACAGACGGACAACTCCATGATAGAATCTACTGCAGATAAGAACCCTTACAGACGGACAACTCTATGATAGAATCTACTGCAGAAAGAACCGCAGCCAAGTTCAACAACGGAAGTATTCTTTGTCAAAACGGAGAGCTGCGTTGCGTTTCTAAATCTGGGACACCTTGTGCACTTTGAATTGACTTATCAAATACATCTGGACACGCATTAAGGAAGAACAAATCGGTGCAGAACCAAAAATGTCTTTCCAATGACATGTTTGTAAAGCGACCAACTTGACTGTTATCTTGTTACGCTTTTAAATATGGCTTTGGCTCAAAGGAAAGGATTTATTTACGAAGATGTTTCGATTTTTACTTTCTGCCTGGCGTGCCGCAAAGTCTTACCGCCTATAAACTGAACCCACGTGAATGTGAAGGATCTGAGCGATGATAGTTTCTGTAAAGAGTCATGAGGAGGAAAATCCAACACGCAGCGACACACAGCTCAGTAATAGATGGGTTGTGAAGAGGTAAGATTGAAGCATTTCCACTTTACCAGCGATGTAAGACCTTCACTTGTAGTTCTCTCTGTTCCGTTGTAGCTCTGCCGGGCCCATAAGTACCGTGTAATCTTCACTACACTTCTAATACACTGTCTGACTCTGGGTGCATCCCAAATGGCACCCTATTCCTGATATAGTGCACTACTTTTAACTAGAGCCCTATGGGGCCTGGTCAAAAGTAGTGCACTATGAAGGGAATAAGGTGTATTTTGGGATGAAGGCTATGATTCTGTTCAGGTCAAGGGGGTTTCAATCCTGACTAGTTTGGTCTAAGATCTGAGAGTTTTCTCCCTCCCACTCAGACAAGAGTTTAAGATGCAAGGACGGAATCTCTTGTTCTAGTTCAAAACAAATCAAGAACTGTAGCTAGATAATGTGACAAGACTTATAAGCCGGTTGAACAAGATCATCTTGTCTTGTACAAATGTTGGACTTTTTCATTACATGGACTTGAATTCCTTCTGAAGTATGTTTTGTTATATCCCCCAAATCTCACTTGTTCTTGTCAGTGTCCATCTAAACATGTTGAAGGGAGATTTTTGAAAATGGCCTATGGCTTATGGGGTGTCTGTGAAATGTGCCAAATCTTCTAACGTTTTGTGTTGAATAAGCCTAGATTATATTGCTTTTATCACTTTCCTAGTTCCTCTCTTCCCGGGCCCATTCTGGCCTCCCTTTCACATCCCTCCTCCTCTGCTTGTATTTGGCAGTTAATTAAAGAGGGTTACCTGTGCATGTTTCCTGTGCTCGTTCGATAAAGAGAGTATGTGTAAAGGATAGGGCATGCGTCTTTCTGAAGGTCACCACCAATTGGCTCTTTTATTGTCCAGCACCGATAGAAAGAACTAACCAAGACATCCCTTTCTCCATTTTGTCTTGAAAAAGGATTCCAATCATATTTGATAGTGAACAGCCTCTCTGAGTTTGGACATATGAGTCAAATATCTGCGTCCCAAATGGCAGCCTACTGCGTCCCAAAATGGCACTCCATTCCCTATTTAGTGCACTACTTTTGAACAGACCCCTTTTTGGGTCCTGGTCACAAGTAGCGCGTTATAGGGTATAGGGTTCCATTTAGGATTCAGCCCATGTCTACACCTGAACAATATCTTCCATGGTCCCTGTGAAACAGAGCGTGTGCGTTTGCGCGGTCGTGTGTGTGGTCTTTGCCTCTGTTCCATGGCGTCGATTATCCTCAGTCAAATCATCCAAATGAGTTCAGTTCTGGGTGGATGATGGAAGATGCGCAAAGCGGCTATTGAAAGGAGCGTAGTGTATTGTAACGTTGTGTGTAGTGGTAGAGGGGTATGGAGGGGCAGCCGAACACTCCCCTCCTGGGCTGATAATAGTTTGATTGTACAACCATTATGAGCCCAAGGACTCAGGGAAGGGCCTTTCAAACTGTGTGTGTGTACAGTGTGTGTGTGTATGTGTATGTGTATGTGTATGTGTATGTGTGTGTGTGTGTGTGTGTGTGTGTGTGTGTGTGTGTGTGTGTGTGTGTGTGTGTGTGTGTGTGTGTGTGTGTGTGTGTGTGTGTGTGTGTGTGTGTGTGTGTGTGTGTGTGTGTGTGTGTGTGTGTGTTTAAGCACTCAACAACAGCTTCCTTCCCTCCCCAAGGCTGTTGAACTTCAAAAATACTCTGAGCTACAGATATTTATCTATCTATGGAGTTATCGATTTATCCAATATTTTTCTCTTTCACGTTTACCCTCCTCTATCAGTCTCTTCTTTCTCGCTCTTTTCTCACTCCCTCTCGTATTGTGATGATCTTCCACTTCTTGTGACGATCTGACATCTTTAGTGAAGTCTAACACGTTTTGTGTAGGGTGAGAACAGAACAGAGGAGTATCAATGCTCTTTTATGTCCTGGAGGAAATATATGAGTCTTTCTCCAGTAAATGAACGCTCTTTCAGGGCCCTGTAGAGACACATAGGGATGTATTGTCTTGGGTTCACACATACACATCAAGGACCCAGGGTGCTTTGTGTTAGAACAAGTCATTTCTGTGAGCATTGATTTGGAATGAGGGATGAGAGAGAGAGAGAGAGAGAGAGAGAGAGAGAGAGAGAGAGAGAGAGAAACATATGAGTGTCTTAGAGGACTGAAAGAGTTTAAGCACAGTAAAAGCTTTAGACACTTCTAAGTCAAGAGGCTTTATGCTTTATGTGTGGATGTGCATGATGCACGGTGTACGTGTGTGTCTGTTGATACTGTACATGTGTGTTGATACACGCTGAACAAAGTAGAGGAAGGTAAGGGGAGCTGGGTATAATAGCTGAGGCACACACCTACTGTTATCACCATTACCACCGTTATTACCATTACCATCATTATTACCATTACCATCATTATTACCATTACCACCAGTGTTATCATTACTATCATTACCATCATTATAATCATTATTATCATTACCGTCATTCTTATCATTACTGTCATTCTTATCATTACCATCATTCTTATCATTACTGTCATTCTTATCATTATTGTCATTCTTACCATTACCATCATTATTATCATGACTATCATTATTATCATTACCATCATTATAATCATTATAATCATTCTTCTCATTATTTCCATTACCATAATTCTTACCATTACCATCATTATAATCATTATAATCATTATTATCATTACCATCATTATAATCATTATTATCATTATTACCATTACCATCATTCTTATCATTACTGTCATTCTTATCATTACCATAATTCTTACCATTACCATCATTATTATCATGACTATCATTATTATCATTACCATCATTATAATCATTATAATCATTCTTCTCATTATTTCCATTACCATAATTCTTATCATTACCATCATTATTACCATTACCATCATTATTATCCTTACCATCATCACAAAGACAGACATGCTCACCTATTGCGAACAGGGGATTGAGGGAGGGGTGGGGCGAAGGGAAGGAGAAAGAAAAGGGAAGTACAGACAGAGGACAGGAGCATATGTGGGAAAAGGAAAGAGGAGACTTATGCAGAGTGAAAAGACGGGTTGGAGGGAACGAGTAGGAACGAGAGAGAGAGAGATTGAGAGTGAGAACCGAGAGACGCTGAGCAAAGGAATATATCAGTCTATATCTAGCTGTGATCATTATTGAGCTCTTGTAGTTGAGGTCGATGCCAACACGTCAGTGCTCTAGGACGGGCTCTTGTCAAGTTGTGGCAGCTCGCTGGGGAAGACACTGCCAGCCAGTGCCAACTGCCAACGCCGGAGAGATGCAGACAGGGAGAGGGAGGGATGATATGAAGTCAGATCATGGATTTAATTGTCTCTTTCTAATCAAATTAATTAGCACTCATAAGCTTGTCAGGAGCTGTGCTGATGATTGTCTTCTCTCCTTTTGTTTTTAACGCCCTCTTTCGCCCTTCACGTGTTCACCCAAGCAGAAAGAGACCTCAGAGGCCTGTAGCTGCCTTGTATGACATGAGGAGTGTGTGAGTGTGGCAGGGAATGTTTGCGTGCTTGAGTGATCTAGTGAGTGTGTGTGTGTGTGGGGGGGGGGGTGCGCATGCGTTTGTGTCTGTTTGCGCAAGTATGTGTGTGACTTATGAGCACAGACAGGCATGGAACAGAATGTTACAGGGTGTTTAACATCTAACAGCATGGAACAGCGTGTGTAAAATACCAGAACAAGAGTTCAATGAGAAAACAGAGGAAGGAGAACAAGAGAGAGTTGGTAAATAATTTATTTCCAGCTCTGGCTCAGGGCACGTCTTATTGTCACTGTGTAACAAGCACAAGGAAAGACCCACTCTGGTGTTATTAGTACTGAGGGTTGGAGAGAGGGAGAAGAGAGAGGGATGAGAGAGAGGGAGAAGAGAGAGGGATGAGAGAGAGGGAGAAGAGAGAGGGAGAAGAGAGAGGGATGAGAGGGGGAGAAGAAAGAGGGAGAAGAGAGAGGGATGAGAGAGAGGGAGAAGAGAGAGGGAGAAGAGAGAGGGATGAGAGAGGGAGAAGAGAGAGGGAGAAGAGAGAGGGATGAGAGAGAGGGAGAAGAGAGAGGGAGACGAGAGAGGGATGAGAGAGAGGGAGAAGAGAGAGGGGGTGAGAGAGAGGGAGAAGAGAGAGGGATGAGAGAGAGGGAGAAGAGAGAGGGAGAAGAGAGAGGGATGAGAGAGGGAGAAGAGAGAGGGAGGAAAGAGAGGGATGAGGGAGGGAGAAGAGCTATGGATGAGAGAGGAGAAGAGAGATGGATGAGAGAGGAACGAGAGATGGATAAGAGAGGGACAAGAGAAAGGGATGAGAGAGAGAGGGATGTGAGAGAGGGAGAAGAGAGAGGGAGAAGAGAGAGGGGTGAGAGAGAGGGAGAAGAGAGAGGTAGAAGAGAGAGGGATGAGAGAGAGGGAGAAGAGAGAGGGATGAGAGAGAGGGAGAAGAGAGAGGGAGAAGAGAAAGGGAGAAGAGAGAGGGATGAAAGAGGGAGAAGAGAGAGGGATGAGAGAGAGGGAGAAGGGAGAGGGAGAAGAGAGAGGGATGAGAGAGGGAGAAGAGAGAGGGAGAAGAGAGAGGGATGAGAGAGAGGGAGAAGAGAGAGGGAGAAGAGAGAGGGAGGAAAGAGAGGGATGAGGGAGGGAGAAGAGCTATGGATGAGAGAGGAGAAGAGAGATGGATGAGAGAGGGACAAGAGAAAGGGATGAGAGAGAGAGGGATGTGAGAGAGGGAGAAGATAGAGGGATGAGAGAGAGGGAGAAGAGAGAGGGATGAGAGAGAACGAGAAGAGAGAGGAATGAGAGAGAGGGAGAAGAGAGAGGGATGAGAGAGAGGGAGAAAAGAGGGAGAAGAAAGAGGGAGGAAAGAGAGGGATGAGGGAGGGAGAAGAGCTATGGATGAGAGAGGAGAAGAGAGATGGATGAGAGAGGGATGAGAGATGGATAAGAGAGGGACAAGAGAAAGGGATGAGAGAGAGAGGGATGTGAGAGAGGGAGAAGATAGATGGATGAGAGGGAAAAGAGAGAGGGAGAAGAGAGATGTATGAGAGGGAAAAGAGAGAGGGAGAAGAGAGATGGATGAGAGGGAAAAGAGAGAGGGAGAAGAGAGATGTATGAGAGGGAAAAGAGAGAGGGAGAAGAGAGATGGATGAGAGGGAGAAGAGAGATGGATGAGAGGGAAAAGAGAGAGGGAGAAGAGAGATGGATGAGAGGGAAAAGAGAGAGGGAGAAGAGAGAGGAATGAGGAGAGGAGGAAAAGAGGATGGTAATGTCTTCTTTGATCCTCTCTCGTTAGCCCTTCCAGCTCGGTCAGACTGAGCTGGAAAGGCCCTAAGCACAGGCCGTCAGTCAAGTGTGTGTGTATGTGTGTGTGTTGGAGACCCTGAAGACACAGAGCATCCACTCTGTAATGTAGCCCAGGTGGAGGCGCTAGCAAAGCGTTCACACAGTGAACCTCTGTCCTCCAAACACATACACGCACATGCACACACACACACACACACATGCACACACACTCTCCTCACTCTCCCTCAGTAGCTGTGTGTGTAGTCTGTGACGTGCTGTGTGTGGTAAATAGCTGGTTCTTTGTTAGAGGGGGCTTTGGGGCTGTCATTGTGTTGATTGTTTGGGGGAAGAGAAGAGAAGAGAGGACAGAGGAACAGAGAGAAGAGGCCTAGCTGGGCCTGGCAGCGAGGAGAGAGGAGAGAGGGGCCTGTCCTAATGACAGGAAGTCTTTAAAGTGGGAGCTGTATTTCATCTCTCTCTCAGCGGGGGCCACTGGCCACAGACCCCCTTTGATCCACACCGCGCCAGGAGCACAGCACTGCTAGTTAATTAACAGACCTCTTATGACACACACACAGGGTAGAAACACTCACGTGCACATAGGGAGAAAAGCACACACACGCACAGACAGAAAGGCACGTACACACACACACACACACACACACACACACGCACGCACACACACACACACACACACACACACACACACACACACACACACACACACACACACACACACACACACACACACACACACACACACACACACACACACACACACACACACACACACACACATACATGAATGTGCACACACACACACACACACACACACACACACACACACACACACACACACACACACACACACACACACACACACACACACACACACACACACACACATGGTTTCGCAGTAACTCTCTAGGTCTGTTTCTACCATATAGGGACATGAACAGTAGTCTCTTCTCCCCTGGTGTTTGGTTCACAGGGACCTCCAGAGGTTCCATCAGAACAGCTCTCTTCCCACAGTGCTCTCTGTTTTAGCATCATTAGCGCTGTTCATTACCCAAGCCCTGCTGGAGCATTTAACTGCTATTACAAGTTATTTGTTAGCATTTACCTGCTAACTAGCTCTATGATTAATGTCATTTAATAAAGGCTAACACTCCAAACATGGCCAGAGCAC